>NC_083097.1:133606484-133906484 GCF_949774975.1 Lagenorhynchus albirostris
CCTTTGTTGATGGCTTCATTTGCAAATATTTTCTCCCATTCTTTGGGTTGTCTTTTCGTGTTGTTTGTGGTTTCCTTTGATATTCAAAAGCTTTTAAGTTTAATTAGGTCCCATTTGTTTATTTTTGTTTTTATTTTTATTACTCTAGGAGGTGGATCCAAAATGATATTGCTGCAATTTATGTCAAAGAGTGTTCTATGTTTTCCTCTAAGAATTTTATAGTATCCAGTCTTATATTTAGGTCTTTAATCCATTTTGAGTTTATTTTTGTGTATGGTGTTAGAGAATGTTTTAACTAGCTTCATTCTTTTACATGTAGCTGTCCAGTTTTCCCAGCACCACTTATTGAAGAGACTGTCTTTTCTCCATTGTATATTCTTGCCTCCTTTGTCATAGATTAATTAATCATAAGTGCATGGGTTTATTTCTGGGCATTCCCTTCTGTTCCATTGATCTATATTTCTGTTTTTGTGCCAGCACCATACTGTTGATGACTGTAGCTTTATAGTATAGTCTGAAGCCAGGGAGCCTAATTCCTCCAGCTCTGTTTTTCTTTCTCAGGATTGCTTTGGCTATTTGGGGTCTTTTGTATTTCCATATGAATTTAAAAATTTTTTGTTCTAGTCCTGCAAAAAGTGCCATTGGTAATTGATAGGGATTGCACTGAATCTGTAGATTGACTTGGGTAGTATAGTCCTCTTGACAATATTAATTCTTCCAATCCAAGAATATGGAATATCTTTCCATCTGTTTGTGTCATCTTCAATTTCTTTCATCAGTGTCTTATAGTTTTCGGAGTAGAGGTCTTTTGTCTCCTGAGGTAGTTTTATTCCTAGGTATTTTATTCTTTTTGATGTGATGGTAAATGGGACTGTTTCCTTAATTTCTCTTTCTGATCTTTCATTGTTAGTGTATAGACATGCAAGAGATTTCTGTGTATTAATTTTGTATCCTGCAACTTTACCAAATTCATTGATGAGCTCTAGTAGTTTTCTGGTAGCATCTTTAGGATTTTCTATGTATAGTATGATGTCATCTGCAAACAGTGACAATTTTACTTCTTCTGTTCCAATTTGGATTCCTTTTATCTTTATTTTTTTCTTCCCTGATTGCTGTGGCTAGGACTTCCAAAGCTATGTTGAATAACAGTGGTGAAAGTGGACATCCTTGTCTTGTTCCTGATCTTAAAGGAAATGCTTTCAGCCTTTCACCATTGAGTATGATGTTAGCCTACAATATGTTTTAAAACATTATCACCCCCAAAAAGAAACCCTCTGCCCATTAACAGTTACTTCCCATTGCCCCTTCCCCCCCCAGCCTAAGGCAATCACTAATCTCCTTTGTGTCACTATTCTGTCTTCTAGGGTGGACATTTCATACAAACAGAATTATACAATATGTTGTGTTTTGTGTCTGACTTCTTTTACTTATCATCATATTTTCAAGGTTCATCCAGATTGTAGCATGTATCCGTATTTTGTTCTTATTATTAGGTAGTATTCCATTATATGGCTATACCACAGTTTGTTTTTCCATTTGTCAGTTGATGGACATTTGAGTTATTTCCACTTTTTGGTTATTGTGAATAACACTGTTATCAACATTGACATACAGGTTTTTGTGTGGATATATGTTTCCTTTCTCTTGGGTGTATACCTAGGAGTGGAATTCCAGGGTCATATGGTAACTCTGTGTTTAACTTTTTGAGGCAACCATCATGTTTTTGACCTAACATTAACTACTACTCATTCTTCAAACCTCAACAAAAGTGTACCTTCCTCACAAATGGATTTCTGTTCCCGTTCTTTCCCCCATGAGACGTGCTCTAGTTACATACCTCATATAGTTTACTGTCTTTTCCTTCATTGTCTTATTCTAGTTAGTTATCATGTCATGTGCAGTATAGCTTGTATATGTCTGTCTCTCCTACTAGACTCTAAGTTAGATGGCTCTTTAGCTCACCACTGCATCCTCAGAGCTCATACTAAGGCACTGTGACAGCCTTTAAGAAGGCCCACAATGATTCCACTTCCTGGTATTTATGCTTTTATGTAATACCTTCCCTTTGAGTATGGGCTTGACTTAGTGACTTGTTTCTAGCACTTAGAATAAATAGAATAAGGTGGAACTAACAATATTTTATTTAGGGGACTAGGTCTGCTCTCTTTCTTTCTCTCTGATCACTTACTCTGGGGGAAGACAGTGGTTGCCTCATGAAGGCACTACAGAGAGAGGCCCACTTAGCAAGGGACCAAGGTCTCTTGCCAACAGCTACATCAGTAAACTGTCTTGGAAGCAGGTCCACCAGACCCAGTCAAGCCTTCAGATTGCTGAAGCCCTAGCCCATGTTTAACGGCAACCTCATCTGGGATCCTGAGCCAAAATCATGCAGTTAATTCCTGAAATTCCTAACCTATAGGAATTGTGAGATAATAAATAATTGTTGATTTAAGCTACTAAATCTTGAGGGTGATATTTTACACAGCAATAGAAATGAGTATAATTATACTTCCTGGAACAAAGAAGAGCTCAGTAAATGATGAGTAAGGAAATGATTGAGTTAAGGAATAAGAGCCAGGGACTTTCCAGAAATGAAGATATTAAAAGCTAGTTTTATTGAACATTTCTTAGATTTAGGCATTTATATCAGAATCTCATTTAAGGACCCCATCAATCCTATATGGTACACATGATGACCAGTATTTTACTGATGAGGAAACTGAGGCCCAAAGAAGCTAGGAATCAAAAGCAGACCTATGTGACACCAAAGCAGGAAAAGAAAAAAATCACACCACACTGCCACCTGCCGCAGAAGATGGTTTCCTCCCTCATCCAAGGAAACTTTTAGCAGTTCTGGGGCATGAAGCAAAATGAAAGATCACCTACATAGAACCATACTATTTCATTTTCAAGCTTTCTGTTCTTATATTTTGTTCTTACTTTTTGTTATTATATTTTTTAGAATTTTTTATTGAGGTGAAATTCACGTAACATAAAATTAAGCACTTTAAAGTATACAATCTAGTACATTCACAGTATTGTTTAACCATCACTTCTATCCAGTTCCATAATAAATTGATTTATTTTAGACCTTGGGTGCAGAGAGTCGAGTTAGTCACACTTCTCAGTTCATGGCACATTAACATCATTATCTGGGCAGGACCCTTTATGATTCCCTTTTCTGCTCCATCCCAGGAGCTCGGTCCACTGCCACTTTGCCCACCCGCAACCATGCTAACATGTCTAATGTCTATCTTATTCTTTATATATGCTTTGTTTTATAAAACCCTCATGCACTCTCCAACTTTGGTCTTCCATTTTTTCTCGACATTAAGAAAATAACAGGGCTGTACAGTTCTTCTGTCCTTTAGGAGGAAGCTTTGTTTTTACAGAAAAAAGTGCTAAATAAATAGTCAAGAATCCTTTGTTCTAAACCAGAGGTCTACAAGCTACGGCCCAAGGGCCAAACCCAGCCCTCAGCCTGTTTTGTGAATCAAGTTTATTGGAACACAGACACGTTCATTCGTTTATGTGTTGTCTGTGGCTGTTTTCTCGCTCTAGTGATACAGTTGAGTAGTTGTGACAGAGACTACGTGGCCAGCAAAGCTTCAAGTATTTACCATCTTGCCCTTTACAGAAAAGGGTTGCTGAGGCTTCTCTAAACCGCAATCTGTCACCTACAAGCCTTTGTCTGATCATTAGGCAAATCTGTTCACTTCTTGAGCTTTAGTGTCTAGTTCCTAAACTTGAGATCAGGGTACTAAAACTATAGTTTTTAGTTCTCTTTTTTGATTTTCATTTTTACTTTCTTTCTCTCTACCTCGTGCAGTAGAACGTATTTTTTCAAACAAAATATTTATGAGAAAACCCAGTGTGGGAAATACAACAGTGAAGTTCCTCTGGTGGAAGCAGAGTCCTGCCTGGCTGGCCTCACCCTCATCTATCTCATCTATCACCTCTCAGATGCTATATTCATATGCCAGTGCCCTGGGAACCTCTGTGAGAAGAGCAGCCACCCCTTAGCTGTGATCAAAGTCAGTTCCCTCTGTGGTATCCTGCTGTTGGATGGTATTATGGAAAGTGATGAATTTGGGAGTTAAATTCCAGCTCTGACATTTGCTGTGCGGCTTGGGCCAGTCACTTTAATCTCTCTGAACCTCAGTGTTGTCATCTGCAAAGGAAAATATGGATACATAATCCTGACATCACATGTTGGTTGGTTGTGAGGATTTAAATAATATTTCTAACATACCTGACTCAGGAATCTGCAGTGAATGGGAGCTATGAAGCATAAAAAATAATATTTGTGTGAAGGACTCCATGTGGCGCCTTCTTTGTGTATGTTGGTCCGGAACCCCCATGTAGAGTACAGGTTTCTTGAGTTCAGTGTTCATTTGAGTCGTCACTTTTTGGATACTGCCACTGAGGCTGGAAAGATCAGGCTTTTCATCTGTGTGAAAATCTGTTACTTATGCGCTATGACATGGGGACACTCCCCAACATCTATCAAGACTGCAAATGGCATCAACAGTGTCTGGGTGAGTGCTTGATATCCAACATTAGTCTTTAGCAGACTCTGGGCTAAGATGGTGCATCTTCAGCCAGAGAATGTTCCAAACAGGAATAAGATGTCAAGACGTTATTGTCTGCAGAATTAATAAATTTATCAAGTTTAAATCACTGATGGAAAGAGGCATAAATAAGGCTTAGGAAAGGCCCGTAATGTGTGTAACCACTTCAGAGAATAGACAGAGGTCAACTGCAGAGGCCAAGGAGGAGAGTAGAAAGGGCTCTTTTAGGAAGTCATCCAGAGTTGTTTCTGCCCTCATCTCAGACAGGCTATGTGGCTTGAGGCAGTCCTCTAACCTCTCTGCGCTTCAGTTTGCTCAAAAAAAAAACAGCTTGAGAATTCTGAGTGACCCTCCAGGGTTATTGTGAGCATCAGTGTCTGGCCTAGTTCCTGGCATGTGGTGGGCATTCAATCAGAACTTCCTGAATGAATCAGTACAGTGTCACAAGAGACACACGAGAGCACTCTGAACATCAAAAATTATCACATACCACTGAAGCTGTTACATGGTGGAATGCAAGTAAGATGCATTAATGGCTGGCTGTTCACCTGGGCACGCTGGGCGCCCTGGGGGCACTGGAAGAGGGAAGAAGCATGCAGAAAGGTAGGGACACATTGATAAAGATGAGGGGCAAACATGGCTACTAAGAGTACCTGGGACCTACCATGGACTATGGTTGGGAGTGATCAGTGGTTTGATCTGAGTCAGAATTCCACTGAATCAAGTCAGACAGGCGCTGAGTCAAAAGTAGCAATTATCATCAGAGTACACAACAGGCACTAACCACGTGCCAGGAATCGTGCTAAGCATTCCATACACAACCTCATTTAATCTTTAACAACAACAGTGAGATGTAGGTACTTAGCCTAATTTACAGTAACAACCACTTGCATGCAGTGAGACTAGCGGGATAGAACCAGCTCTGGCTGCAGGACTGTGAGTAGGAATGCCATGGGGCACATCTGCTCTTGCGCAGAGAAAGGCAGGCGCCATGGAGCCTCCTTCACCTTCTTTTTCTCGGCCATGGCAAACTTGAAAGCCACAGGGTGATGGGGCAGAGTGTCAAAGAGGAAAAGATCCTAGATTCCCAAGTTGCCTGGTAGAGAAGAAATCCCTCCATTCACATGAGTGAGAAATAAACTTTCATCGTGTTAATCCACTGAGGCGTGAAGGTTTATTTTTGTCTGAGGCAGAGCTTGACGCATCCCAGCAAACACAACAGCCCACATTTATTTAGTGCTTGTTACTACGTCAAGGACTCTAGGTATATTTTTCATTTCATTTCATCCTCACAGCAGCCTCTCATTCTCATTCTACAGGTAATGAAATCTATAAATTATCTGAGAAGACAGTTAGGATGTGAATTTGAACCCTGGCATTCTAATGCCAGAGCTGCCTTCTGAACTGCTATGCTTAAACTACTTTCTTAGAGAAGGAAAAGAAAGTTGAGAAGTTAAGGAACTTGCCCAAGATCACAGAACGCAGAAATGGCAGAGCCATGATTCAAACCCGTATCTGTTTGGCTTCACACACTGTGGAAGCTGCTGCTGTTTCTCGTGCTCTGCTTTGCAGTTTTGGTCCAGGCTGATCCGGAGCGGCCAATGTGTCTTTCCCTGGTTTTTCCACTCACTGTCCAGTACGTGGGATGTGAACACACTTTGTAAAGTGTGAAGGGTTGTGCAGACACGGAGACAGTGTGGGGTGTAGGAGTGGGCACAGGTGGGCTGGCTGGCCTTATGCTCCAATCCTTGTTCACAAGGGAGGCTGCAGATGCTCTGGCCTGACAATGACACAGCCCTTGCTCTGGGCAGCACTTCCCATCACCACTCCTTGCGGGATGGCTTGCAAAATTCAGCAATACCGCCATGGGTGGTCCCTGGAGACGCCAGGAGTCCTGCTATTGACAGGTGTATTGACTTTTAAAACCACAGTGTTGGAGCCTCGGGGCACTCTTGGACTCATATTTCCTTTTTCAGTCTATAATGCTGCAAAGGTTCACAGAGACAGCCTGAAAGTCAGGCACAGCCCTGCCTGAGTGGGTAATGAAAAGGGTACTGTGGCTTGAAGGGAAAGAAATGAAAGAGGTAATAACAATAGCTAGCATCCGGGGGCATATGCGCCAGCTAGTATTTAGGCTGCTCTGTGGGCAGATATCATGGAATCCTCACAGCAATTCTGAGAGATGGGTATTATTTGATTTTACAGGGCAGAAAACTGAGATTCAGAGAGATCATGTGATCTACCCAAAGTCATACCTCTAGGAGTTAGAAATTATATTGGGTTCCTCTGGAATCAGGAATCTTAATTTGCTTGGCCCTTTCAGTGCTGATTTGCTTTATAAATGCTTTTCTATGTGGGTTCACTTGACAGGTTAGCTATGAAGAGTCTGCTGGGGTTCTTACCTTGCAAACAGCATTTATAAATGTTAATTTGTTTGATCCTCACAAAAGCTTTGTGAGGTAGAGAGGATGTATCTGATTTCCTCCTCAAGGACACTGGGACACAAAGAGGTAAGCATCTCACCTAAGGTCACACAGCTAGCAACAGAGGCAGGACCTAAAACCCACGTGTTCTGAAATCTGGTCAGATGTCTTCCCATGAACCCCCCAACTCTCCTCTTGGAAGCCGGGAAGTGGCCAAGAGCATAGGCTTACACGTGGGGCCATCTTGGATCGGAGGCGTAGTGACAGCTCAAGAGCTATGTGGACTTGTACTATGCAGGGTCTTTCTGGGTCCAGGTTTCCTTAGTCCTAAAGTAAGAAGAATAATAGTAATACCCACCTCATGGTTATTATGAGGATTCAGTATAAGTGCACATAAAGTCAGTGTTCAGTGGATAGAAGCTATTATTTTTCTTATACTATAAAATCTCTTCATCTGACTGTTGCTGTCTGAGAAAGATCTGCACTGAAAACAACCCATCATGATGTGATAGAGCCTGGGACTCCTACAGCTCACGTATGTTTCATCCTCTGAGATTTCCAGGAAACCTCACTGTGCTCAGTGCCAGTTTTCTGGATTCACTGAAAAATAATGCCATTTGGTCCCCTCTCTGCTGGCTTCTGGCCCTCCGGAGGAGAGGTTGGGTTCGGGCTGTGTTAAAGATCCTATCTACCCTACCCGTGGATGGCTAGAGGTCTACGCGGGGCTTGGAGCTGCTGTCCCTCTCAGCAACTTTAGTTGTTTCCTGATAACGGTGTTATTCTCTTCAGTCTTCTGGGAGCCCCACCAGCATCATTAATCAAAGCACCACGTTGCTTACTCGTACTGAAGTATCCTCACCGCCTCATCAATCATAAAAGCAGCAAAGGGTGTGCTTTGGATTTCTAAGGAACGCTCCCGACAGCACCAAAAGAAAGAAAACCATGTGAGGGTGGGGGGAGCTTAAGTATCAGCTGGTCCTCGGCCCATCACTCACACTGGAAATGTCTTTACAGCTTTATTTGGGTTGTGTCTCTTTTTAAATCCTAGTAAACAGCCATTAAGCTAAAAACACTCATTGCTTGGCACAGGGAGCCCCACTGGTTTTCAAGCTATTATTTTAATAAGGCCTATTTTACAATTAAGGCACCATGGGCTTTAAATTACACATAAAATAAAAAGTGGAAATTGAAGCATTAAGTGTGTGTCTGCCATTAGAGAAACAGCAGCCGCTCTTTGTGGTAAAATGCTGTCTGGTATAAAACGAACAGAACAGAAGACTGGGGTTGTGTACCACCATGACAATAAAAAAAAAAGTGCACACACGTACCATGAGAAAGGCCTGTTTACTCTGCTGCAGTCAGGCTTTGGGCTCATGCCTAAATGAGCTAAATAATAATAATAACCATAACAATACTGTGAATATTACTGGTAATAATAATAGCAGCTAACGTTTTTTGAGCACTTGCTATGTGCCCACGCCACTGAGAACTTTCTTATGCACCGTGTCATCCTCTCACCAAGTGTAAGAGGGAGGTCATTCTTTTTTTTTTTTTAACATCTTTATTGGAGTATGAGGGACGTCATTCTTATCTCCACGACAGAGAAGGAAACGGAGGCTTGGAAAGGAGGCCACCTGTCTAAGACCTTCCACCGCAAGACGAAGCACAGCCTGCACCAGCACCCGACAGAGGGAACACGTTTGGTGATTTCAAGAAAGTGAGGGAGGCCGGCGAGCTTGCAGGGTGTTTCGTGAGAGAGGGTGGAATAAGATGAGGACAGGAGGCAAGCGAGGGTCAGCCCGCTCATGACCACAGTAAGGAACTGGCTTTCTTCTAAGTCTTGGGAGAATCTTAGGCAAGGGAGGCTGATGCTCCAATTTTAAATAGATAACTTGGGCTGCTGGTGAGGACGGATTGGAAATGGATGAGAGTTAAAGTAGGGAGAGCGGTCAGGAGGTTGTTGCAGTAGCCCAAGAGGCCCAAAAGAGTTGGCAATGGAGATGGAGACTGGGTGGATTCAAGTTGGGTTTTGGAGATGGAAATAGCAGAGTTGTTGTCAGTCGCCCGTCTCGCACGGTTCCCGTCAGTCTCTGTGCTGTCCTGACATCAGTCCTTGTCCTTCCAGCAGAGATTCTCTTCACTCCCTCAAGCAAAGCTTCAAATTCCAAACTCTTCTGCCTCTCCCTTTCTAGAATGTTCATAGATTTATTAAGGAGCTTTGTTAGTCTTTCCAGCTACCTCCTCATCTGTCTTGCAAAAAAAAAAAAAGGTTTTTAAGCTACCACCCACTCCCACCACCCTCCCTATGGTTGGCATTTAAGGCCAGAGAGTTCAAAAAGGTTTGGAGGATTCTCGTACATGTTAAATGAGCCACTTGCAGATCAGACCTGCCTGCCTCTGTAGACAGCTGTCAGGGGAGGGTGATGCCACAAATGCTCATTTGTCTTGACAAAACATCAAAGCCCCATGGGGCAGGAGGCTTTTACAGAAAAGTGCTGGGGGATTGGACAGGAGCTGCATCTACTCTAGTGACCAAGGATTCTCTGGTGGCAAGACCTCGTCTTCCCTCAGAAGATGAACCTCCTCTCTGAGGAATGGAGGGTGTGCCCAGCTATGACATAGACTTGGAAACTTTTCACTTCTTGTCCACAAAATCCAGCTCCTGGGTGGTACTGAGTCAAATTCATTAACATCTGACATCTGTTCAGTGGTGCATGGAAAATGAGTTGCAGCTTCATGGTTGGATTCCCAGTTTGGCCTTTCAGAGCTCCAAGCTTCCTTGGCAACCATGACAGGGATCCTGGATGGGATGAAGGATCTTCAGAAAGGAGTGGTCCTTTTGAATTCTGCTTACATCCAAGAGACCAAAACTGGCAAGAGTGGAGCTTAGAACCTTCCAAAGATGTTGAATGTAGGTCTCTCTCTCTCCTAATGCTCGGGGAAGTATATTGGGAAAATTCTAGATACTTATCGAGTTGTTTGTCCAGCCCACCTATGTGGAGTGTATCTTCTGTTTCTAAGAACCGACTCTCTCATGCCCGCAATCCACATGCCTCCTGTGGGAGAAACTGTATTTCTGCCATGGGCTGTGTGCCATGGCTTCAGCTAATGGAAGACCAATCAGACTTCTTCCCCTAGGAATGTAGAACCAAGATTAAGGTCTCAGTGGGGCCCGTCTCTCTCTCTTTTTTAAATCTTATTGAAGTACAGTTGATTTATAATGTATTAATTTCTGCTGTCAGCAAAGTGACTCAGTTATACATATATTCTTTTTCTTGTTCTTCTCCATTATGGTTTATCACAGGGTATTGAATATAGTTCCCTGTGCTATACAGTAGGACCTTGTTGTTTATCCATTCTGTATTTAACAGTTTGCATCTGTTAATCCCAAACTCCCAATACTTCTCTCTATGTCTGTGAGTCTGTGTCTGTTTCGCAGATATGTTCATTTGTGTCGTAGTTTAGATTCCACATATAAGTGACATCATATGGGATTTGTCTTTCTCTTTCTAACTTACATCGCTTAGTATGATAATTTCTAGGTCCATCCATGTTGCTGCAAATGGCACTATTTCATTCTTTTCGATGACTGAATAATATTCCATTGTGTGTGTGTGTGTGTGTATACCATATCTTCTTTATCCATTCATCTGTCGATGGACATTTAGGTCATTTCCATGTCTTGGCTATTGTAAATAGTGCTGCTGTGAACATAGGGGTGCATGTATATTTTCAAATTAGAGTTTTCTCTGGATATATGTCCAGGAGTGGAATTGCTGGATCATATCGCAACTCAATTTTTAGTTTTTTGGGGAACCTCCATACCGTTCTCCATAGTGGCTCCACCAATTTACATCCCCACCAACAGTGTAAGAGGGTTCCCTTTTATCCACCCCCCTCTCCAGTATTTATTATTTATAGACTTTTTAATGATGACAATTCTGCCTGGTGTGAGGTGGTACCTGATTGTAGTTTTGACTTGCATTTCTCTAATAATTAGTGATGTTGGGCATCTTTTCATGTGCCTATTGACCATCTGTATGTCTTCTTTGGAGAAATGTCTATTTAGGTCTAGGGCCAATCTCTTGAGCCCTACTAGCTGAGGAAAATCGGGTTTTCCCCGAGGTAGTATTAGGAAATTAGTGCTATTTATCACAGTGGACAAACCCTGAATCTCTGTGGCTTAACACTATGAGTGTATTTCTTATTCATGCATATAGGAATGCCATGTGAGCAGCCTTCAGGTTGCAGTGGCAGGAGGAGAGAGAGGTGGAGGGTCACAAGGGATATTTTTAAGGGTCAAGACTTACATCATTTCCATTTGCATTCCGTTGTCCTGGGTTAACTGAGGTGGTCCAAACATAACTACACGAGAGGCAGGGAAACAGAGTCTCTCTGCATGTCAAGGAAGAGGAAATGTTATAGTGAGCACATAGCATTGCTGCACCACCTATGTGAACCTGCAAACAAAGAAAGTCAGACCCTAAAGAGAAGAGGAAATGAAGCAGGCACAGCTACAAATAGCATCCCTATAGTGAACTTCCATTGTGGCCTCAGGTAATGCCAGGGGTCTCTGTACTTACAAACAAAGAGTAGCGTACAAATGCAGCCTTTAGCATCCACTGCACAAAGACACTTTAAAAGACTTGAACATAATATGGCTCAGGGTCAAGCCCAACTCCTCATGGTGATGAAAAGGTGAAGTTCTACATACTTACAACTCTGGGCTTCTAACCATAAATGACCTTGAGAACACAGGTGTTCTGGTGCTGTGGAGGTCTGTTGCCTTGGGTTTAAAAAGATGAAAATTTTCACATCACCAACTGAGAGAGTACCCTTCGATGCAGTTATGATTTTTTTTTTTGAGAGAACATACTGCCCTCTTGCAAAGGTCGTATTATTTTGCATTTCAGACAAAGGGCTGTAGATCAGGGAGGAAACCTGAATCCAAGGGCAGAGCAAAGAAAAGTGCACCATTAGCATCAGGGTAGTTCCACATGCAGATGGAGTGGGCAGCATCCTGGGTGCTGATTTCAGTGGTGTCAGGAGAACCTCACAGGCTTCTCCAGGTTAGCCCTGCAACCCCATCCTAAGAGATTCATTTATTCCCTTGGCTTAAATCTTTACAAATCTTCCCAACCCCATCTTCTTGAACTCAACATTCCTGCACTCAACATTCCAACACTGGTGATTACTGTCAGATTCCCCATGCTCACTCCAGTCTCTCACTTTCTGTCCTGCTGTGTCCCTCTCTCTGCCCCCAAAGTCCTTGGCCTTCTCTTCCTCATGGAAAAATCCACTCACTTTCCTCCAGCCCTTTTCAAAGCTTTCCCTGTCCTACCAACAAAGATCACCCCTTCTTCTGTGGCACCATCATGTCTAGTATTGCTCTGTCTTGTAATTATTTGCTTCTCATTTGGTCTCCCCTGTCCCTGCCAAGCCCCCCAGACCCCAGCCTGGCACTCTTTGAAGGTAAGATTTTTATCTTACTTGTGTTTAAACTTCTATGGAATCATCTATTATCTGACACATAGTAAATCATTGACTAAATAAATAACTGACTAAATAAAATGAACAAGCAAATGAATGTATCCACAAAAACAGTTACCTCTAGGAAGGATAGCCAATCAAGTCTTAGCAAATATACAAGTAAGTAACAATCAAGTGATTGGAGCTTCCGAGTCAGTGAGGACAGTTTTTGTTACTGCTACTAGAAACATTTATTTTTTCCTCTCTGGCTTTACCCCCTGGAGTGCTCAGGCTCTCAGCTTCTCCTCTCGCCTGTCAAAATTCATCTACTCCAACTTCAGATTTCTCTGCTGTCCCTTTACTTCTGTCTCTTGCTCCCAAAACCTTCCAACACAAATTCATTGACATACTTAACAATATTAGAACATTGGTTCCATGGGAGGAAGCGACTATGCTTGTCACGCCCATCAGCATCCCCAGTGCCTAGAACAGTACCTGGCGCAGAGTGGGTTCTCAATAAATATTTGTTGAATAAATGAAAGAATCAGCTAATCAGTGAATATGTGAAAAACTGAAGTCCTTTCCATTAATATGCTATTGAATTTTTAGAAATTAGTCTGCGTTTTAGATAGCATTTTTTCCCAGTTATAAGAGATGATAAATTGGTTTTATCTCACTTAAAATCGTGATTAACTGGCAGTGGCTAGTTGGAACACTCTATTGAGAAGAATTCAAGTTGGGTTCAGTGGAAAAAGAGGACCATAATTGATTAGTGATGTCTGTATTGGGCAAAGGAGGAGAAACTGGTGATGCAGCTTTCATCCCTGAAAGAGAAAACTCCCAGTTAATAGATAAGTAATCTTTGATCATGTGGTTCAGGCTGTAGACATCTGTGTAAAATGGTGAGAAATAAAGGAGGGCTGGGGTGATGTAAATGTTTACAGTTCCCAGGTAACTTGAATTTGAAGACAAAATTAGTAGTAATTTTAAAAATTTGTTTAAAAAGTTCTGTTCAGATATATAAATAAATCTATCAATTTAAATTGCCAAAGCACCAAAATACGAAACCTGCAAAAAACTACTCATCCGATCATATTATACATAGACTGCAGCAAGTGTTTGGGTATCTTGGTAACAAATCAGCTTGAGATTCTCCGTGGTATTTATTAGTACCATACGTCAAATATTCCCAGTATTTCTTCTGCTCGGTACATGGTAAGATTGCATCTTCTCTGGCTCTTTGAAATTGAGTGTGGTCATAGACTTGCATTGGCCAGTGAAATGCGACTGGAGGTGAAAAGGGCCCCCCTCTGGGTAAAATCTCTTAAGGGCCAGTGTATGGCTTGCTTTTCCTGGTCCCTCCCACAGCAACCAGCAAAACTCCAGGCAGGAGGTCCTTCTTTAGCCTGAATCTCTGCCTGAAGACAGCATGGAGCAGAGCAGAGTCTCCAGCTGAGCATGAAAAAGAAAGAAACCTTTGCTAACGTTTTTAAGCCACTGATATATTTGCGCTTTGTTTATTGCTACAGTATAACTGAGCCTGTCCTGACTGATACATTTTCCAAATTGGGAATTTGCAGTATGTGACAGCACAAGGTAGAGATGAGACTGGTCGCTAAGGACTAGTTACTTGGCTAAGCATCCCCTTCTCTAAACTGTGGCTTCTGTTCACCTGAAATATTTAGGAAAAGAATCAATAGAGGGAGAAATGAAAGCTCTGCTTCCCACTGCTCCTCGTCATGAACCTTGTGCTCCAGACGAACAAAGCAATGCACTGTTCTTTGTAATCACCCCCAGGCTTTCTCATTTCATGCCTTTGTTCCCACTGTCCTCTCTCCTTAGAAAACCTTTCTATCACCTTGCATCCAAGTCACTACCAGCTCCCAAGAACCAGCTACAAAGCCGACTCTTCCAAATGCATCTTCCCACCAGCTAGGAGTGATGTCTCCCTCTTCTGAAGTCTCAAAGCACTTTACCATTCTCTCTCATTATATTTTTCATTGTCTGCTGTAAAGGTTTATTGATGATTGTATGAAAGAATAGAGGGATGGAGGAGAAGGGGAAAGGAGAAAAAGAAGGAAGCAAATTTAGGGGATTATGGGTGGCAATATAGAAGTAACAGTTGCAAATTTGGGAAATTGGTCTTTGCCTCTCTATTTTATATTTTGGGCTTTCCCTCCATAAATTGCTTTTTATTCTAGTTACCCTCTCTGTGCTAACCCACTTTTTCTGTGCCCCACAGTTGCTTCTTCCCAGCTGTGTCTTCTGATTGGTTATAATGGGTTAATTGTTCAGATAAGATATATCTTTGCCAACAGGTGAAGAAATCTACGATCCTTCCTGATTAAAGTAATACATACTTCTGTTGGCCTTCCCTTCGTCTCTTGGTGGTTCATGATACACATTGATGGCAACTCTGAGTCGTCAGGGTAGACAGTTTGAAAAATTCAAACCTTAATTCCTTTAATGGCCCTTTTGAAAGAAACAAACCAATTTGCAGTGCTTGGCGCAAAATGAAATTTCTGGGTCTCGTTCAGAAGTTATTGAGAATTTCAAGATGGCAACAGCACAGCATAAAACCAAGGGTGAGGCCCTTGTAAGTATGGGACCCTGTGTAACTGTGTGGGTTGCATACCCATGAAGTCAGCCCTTGCATGTGATATGCGAGTTCTCAATGTTTTCAAATTCTGCAATGTAGCTGACAGTCAATTCTGATTATGTATAGAGCTTCTCCAAACTGGCAACACCTTTATCTCCATCCTCCTATCTACTAAGCGTGTCCTAACCATCGTACGAAGACAGTGACATCCAGGAATCAATTACCTAAGGAGACTAACAACCTTCAGGAATGTTGCCTGCTCCTCTTTGTTCTCTGCAGAGGAAGCAGGATGCATTCCAGCATCAAAGCAGCAGGTTCGCTAGGCTTCCTCTAGCCGACTTTCAAGATGCTGCTATAGATTGTCTGTGTCCCCCCCAAAATTCATATGTTGAAACTTAATCCCCAATGTAATAGTATTTAGAGGTGAGGCCTTTGAGAGGTGATTAGGTCATAAAGGTAGAGCCCTCTTGAATGGGATTAGTGCCCTTATAAAAGATACCCCAGAGAGCTCCCTTGCTCCTTATGAGGACACAGTGAGAAGACAGCCGTCTATGAACCGGGAGTCCGGTCCTCACCAGACACTGACTCTACCGCTGCCTCCAGAACTATGAGAAATAAACTTCTGTTGTTCATAAGGCACTCAATCTACGGTATTGTGTTATAGCAGCCCAGATGGACTAAGACAGATGTCAAGGAAGAGTTTTGATTTGTCCTCATTTTCCTTTAACAGTTTGTCGACTAGAGCACCTATCTATTTCTTGATGGAGTTGAAAGTTTGCCCACATCTTCTAAGAACTGTGGTCTTGATGGTCTGGGAGTATGTTTTATTTTATCTTAAAAAAATTTTTTTCCCCTACCTAAATCAAAGCGAAGTTGAGAATACTTTTAGCTTATGTTGTCTAACTCCTGTACAGTTCAATTCCACATCAAGGTAACAGAGAAACTGTGGGATGTTCTCCAGTAGGGCAGGCCAGCAGGAGTTCCCAGCATGGATCTGTGGTGCTCTGTGATCCACTGGCAGCTTTGGAGAGTACACCACACACAGGGGAGGACGAGTCTGCTCCTGTTCAAAATTCCAGGAAACACCAAAAGATTACTACAGGACCTAGAAGTCATATTGCTATTGTCCTTGCCCTGCCTCTGACAAACTAAGTCAGTACATTTGGGAAGAGAGTGCACAGGACAGATGAGGTCAAAGTGGTGACTTCAATTCCCTGAGGGCTGGGATGCTCTACTTTGTTGTACTTGTCATTTATAGTTCATATCTGCAGTTAGACCACCATCCATTCTGATGTCATATCAGTTGTTAAACTTTGTTTACTGTCATTCCTGGAACGAACCACGTGCTCATTTTCAATTTGGTGTCTCACACATGTATAACTTAGAACTACTGGAACAGCGGTCTAGGAAGCTCACACCATTCTTCCCAACCCCGTATTCAGTGATGCAACATTGGTACCTTAGAATCAGCCTTAGTGGGAGCATTTACACAGCAGAAATCAGCAAGTATTACAAATCAGAGCTTTTTTGGTTTTGTTTTCAGAAAGCCAGCTTATCTGTTCATCACGCATCTCAGACGGATGAGAGATGTGTGACTCATTTGTTTAGTCAGTCATCTATTCTTTCACCCATGATACAGTCAAAAACGTTTCTTGCTGTGTAATTTATCTCCCAGACTAGGACATTTTCAAGAGTGAAAGAGCAAAATTATACCAGAACAACCCAGAGTAAACAGAGACTGTGTTGGGCAAGTGAGAATGTGTCAACACCGTCTTACAGTGCCTCTAGGCACTGCGCTCGTGGTTGAGGCTACAGCGGTCATATGAAAGACATGATCTCAATCCTTCTGACATTACAGCCTCGTGAGCTAAAGGAACATATCAATAAATAGCATTATTTACTGCTTCATCTCCCATGAATAATATCAAGAGGTCTCAATCAAATACGATCAGGTTAGTTCTGTGAAAACTGGTTTTATCTTGATCATCTAACTTTAAAAAATTTTGAGTTGTGACTATATCAAGTAATTTTTCTGTCTTAAAAAACAAACCACATAAACACTCTTCATGTTCAAAGTGGTCACCCTAAGAGGCTGTATATTTTTCCCAGGGAGGCTGCCATTACAAGAACACCCAAGGCCTAAGGGTATTTTGATTGGCTTTGATGGTGGTCAGTCTTCATCCCTGCTGCACAGATTCAGCTTTTGAAATGGACCAAAAGTTACTTGGCGTTAAGTGTAATGAAGAAAGAAAATGACCAAGCTGGGCAGAATACTTTGGTTTAAAACGGGGTGGAATCATAAGGTCATGAGATGCAGCATCCCGTGTGGTTAGCTAAAGTGGCTTTGCAAGTAGATACTCCCAAGAAACCTTACCAAGTGAAGTCTTGCTCGATTTCTTTGGATAAGCATTCTTCATTTTTAAAATCACCCTGAGAGCTTTTGGCCACATCTTATACAGATCAGGTATGGGAGAAAAGCAAGGCTGCAGTAGAATAAAGACATCTTAGTGGTTTGACGTTTATGTCATAGCGTCACCAGAAGCTTACTGATAAAAATTGTTTCAATCTGCTACAAGAATTGAAATAGTTAGTCAAAATGTCCTAAATATGGTTAATCTTTCAATGTTGCTATGGAGAGAGAGTAGTTGCTGGTTTACTGATGTTTAGGAGGTGCTACTCCTCACATAAATTCCTATTAGTGGAAACTGAACTCAAGCCCCGGTCTTGCACCACATTCATTCAATCAGCACAGGGTAATGGAGCAACTACCATGTTTCAGCGCTCGGCCCTGGGCATAGGGCAGCAAGGAAAAGTCACAAGTCTCCTATTTTCTTGCAAGTTGTAGCCTAACAGGCTTGGATCAAACAGTATGCAAATAAAAGGATAGTTTCAAACTGCTATGCTAAATTCCATTAAAGGAAAATTCAGGGCTCTATGAGAGAGTATAACCCTCCCGAGGAAGTAAAGTTCAAGCTAGGTTGTGAAATATGAATAGGAATTAACTGGACAAAGTGAGAGAACAAACTGTGGGAGGAGAATAGCATGGGCAGAAACTCAGAGGCTCATGTTAGGATCAGGGAATCACTCTAATTTGGAGATCACATGAGCAAGCTCTTTTTTTTGGTAAGTGAGAAGGTCACTTCTAGAGACCAGATGTCTTGACTCATACCTCATTCAGGGTGACACTTCTTAAATTCCAGCTGTGTCTGGAGCATACAAAGAACCTAAGTGTTGAGATGGTCACGTGTTGATCTGGAGGTTAGCATCTGGGGCTTGCACACGCACACACACGTGCACACTCAAACTCATATGTGTGCATATGCACACACATACATACACACAAACACACACTTATATTTACATGGGTGCACACATATACACACCTGTATGTATTTTTTTACTTATGAGAATGACTATCTACTTTATATTGAGCAGCAAGATAGAATAACAGAAAGAACACTGAATTCCACTCCTGCCCATATTGGTACAAGTCACTACATCATTCCATGCCTCTGTTTCATTATCTGTAAAACAGGGACAAATCTTCTGGTCTAAATAACACATCGGGTTTTATAGGTGCTAATCAGATGGTTAACATGAAATCGTTATGTATACACAATACATTAGTGTAGTATTATTAGGTAGCCAGAAAATTAAATGGTGGTTTGGTGAGTTCTCTTTTGTGGTGACACTATGACTTTGCTTCCTTCTTTGCCTGTTAATCTGGAAATTCTTCACCTCTACGTGGCCATTTGGTGCAGGCTCCACAGATCTAGAACCATGAGAACTGCCCTGCGAAGCTCACAGCCCTTCCGGGTAGGATTCAGTGTCACGAGGTTTGGATACCAGATCGTTATCCCAGCTTCGTTGCTTTCCAAGCTGCATAATCTCCCTGAGCCCCCGTTTCCTCATTTGTAAAATTCAGATACTAATATTTTCCTCACAGACTTGTGAGAAACAGAGGCTGTTTTTGGAACCCCCCTGGGCCCCTGTCTGATACCCAGTAAGCCTCAGGAGGCTGCATGTGGCAGGGTCAGTGCTTTGCTCCCAGCATCAGCCCCAAACATTGCCAAACACCCAGAAGTCCTGTGCATCGGTTGTACCATTATGGATCTGTCATTCTGTGAATGTTTAAACATCTTTTGAGGGTACTGTTTGTATTTTCACTCTGTCCCAGGTCTTGGGGTTGATTTAGTTGTTTGTTCACTCAACAAACATTTAGTGAGCACCTACTATGTGCCAGACACCATTCTAGCCACTGGGATACATCATGAACAAGATAAACCAAAAACACTACTCTAGTGGTGGAAGACAGATAATAAACTATAAACACAACATAGTAGTAAATTCTGGAGTATGTTAGAAAGTGATAAGTTCTGTAGGAAATAAAAGAGCAGTGTAGTTGTTTAATGGGTGTAAGGTTTCAGTTATGCAAGATGACTAAATTCTAGCAATCTGCAGTACAACATGGTGCCCATGGTTAACAGTACAGTGTTGTGCACTTCAAAATCTGTTAAGGGGGTGGATCTCATGCTAAGTGTTTTTACCACAAAAACCAATGGGATACAAAGAAACTATTGGAGGTGATGGACATGTCTGTTACATTGCTTGTGGGGGAGGCGTCATGGGTGTTTGCGTATGTCCAAATTCATCAAGTTGTGCACATTAATTATGCACAGTTCTTTGTATATCAATTGTATGTATCAATTATCTATTACATATTAAATTTATATATAATATATATATAGCAATTGTATAGAAAGCTGTTTAAAAACCAAGGAGCAGTGTACAGGTAATAATGCCAAGGTTGGGGTGGCAGGGGCGTCTTCTTAGGGTGCTCAGTTTAAGCATACCTGGAAAGAGATCATTTCAGCAAAGACTTGAAGGAGGTGAGAGAGTGAGCTGTGCAGCTCCCTGGGAAGTGGAGAGGACAGAGAACATGCCAGGAAGCGGGAACAGGACCATGGGTGACATGTGAGGAAGCATAACAAGGAAGCCAGTGTGGCTGGAGCAGGGTGAGCAAGGAGGAAAACAGTAGGAGAGGAGGATGAGAAGTAGAAGGAAGGCCAGGTCACTGAGGGCTTTGTAGATGTTGATTAGACGCTGAACTTTACTCTGAGTTTATTCATTTGACACGTAGGTATTAGGTTTCTGTTTCATGGACAGCCATGGGTTAGAAGCCATGGTGGCCAGGAGGAAATCAGAAACAAAAAGAAATAACAGTCTGTTGGCCCCTTTGCTGTTGACACTGGTGGACAATCAAGGACATCTCTTAATGCACCCTTTCTTTTATTTATCTAGTCAACACATATAGCCCTTCCTTCGATGACTGTCAGGGCACAACCGTGAGAAAAACCAGAGAGGGTCCCTGTCCACGTGTAGCTTTCAGCCTGACACTGGGTGTCTCCATCTTGGCACTATTAACATTTTGGGCCATTTAATCCTGTGTTGTTGGGGGCTGTCCCTTGCACTGTAGGGTATTTAGCAGCATCCCTGCCCTCCACCTACTAGACGGTAGTGACACCTCTCCCGGTGTGGCAACCGAAATTTTGTGACAACCGAAAATGTTTCCATACATTGTAAATGTCCCTGAGTGGAGGCAGGCAAAATCACCCCCAGAGAATCACTGCTCAAACTGGAAAGATATACTGGCCTCTTGTCATTATTTTTGTCTGGTAGCAGCTAACCTTTTCCCTGTTAATTTGGAATCCCCCACTTTATGAGATATGGAGACAGGCAGAGTCTGTCTCCTTTTGTAGAATCTGAAAATGCCAGAAACTTGCTTTCAAGACAAGCAAGGGTATACACCTAGGCTGGGCCAGTCATATGTATCGATTCCTAGTTTTGGACCTGAAGATAGAGCTGCAAAGAAGCAGGGCCTATGCAAAGTTCTTTGGCAGTAATGGGGGGAGTGGGAACAGGTGACATGTAGTTTCCCGGAAATCAGGGGAAGGATGATTCCCAAGACAGCCTGATCCAGAGATACAAGTTCCAGAGCTGAGTGCTCAGCACTGGAGGAAGCACCATCCTGCTCACATCATTTTGTGACAGGTCAGGGTCATCTTCCAGGCTCATAGTTTCTGTGCTTGTTTCCCACTGGTGTTTTCCCCTGTATCCTTTTGTTAAATTATTTTTCTGTATAAGTCACCCCCATTCAGTTTCTGTTGCTTGCCACCAAGAACTTTGTCTGAGACAGAATATAAGACACTGAATAAACAAGAGCTAATTTCTGAAGACAGGTTGAAATGGGGTTGGTACCCCCGCCTTGGACAGAATGAGCTCTTAACTGAGTAGCTGCCATTTGAATGTTCTTGTGCATTTTGATATTTTAGCAGCCTGCCCTCACGGCCTTTGGGTTTTTTTAAAAGAGCAAACAATCGAAGGTCTTAAGTGCTCAGAGGCACTGCCTTAAGCCTTTCCTGAAGAGAGACTGATAATTGGGGGGCAGGGGACATTGTGCCCTATGTGGGGACTTAGATGGAAGATTGAAGCCTCAGAGAGCTGGCCACTGAATCCCACCCACCCATCACCCCCAAACTTCCCTTGAACTACAAAATGGTGGCAGCAATTTTTACTAGACTGTTCTGGTGTTTTGGTTTGGACCAGTCAGATCACCTTTATGACGTAAAACCTTCTTGGTATCTCTGCTGGTTGATAACCGTGTTAGAATCTGACCAGTCCTCAACCAGATTCTGTAAGAGAATTAAATCCTGATGTCTTAATGCATCCTTTTTATGAACTGAAAGAGAGAAGGGATTTATCAAGTAATGATGATAATAATAAATAAATACTAAGAGCGAGCACTGAGCACACTCCTGTGCCAGGGACTGTTCTAAGTGCTGCACAGGTAGAACTTTTCCTTTGATCTTCATCTTGATGATATGAAGTAGGCGCTGTTATTAGCCCCATTTTATAGATGGGAAAACCGAGACACTAAATGGTTAACGAATTTGTCCAAGGTCACACAGTCAGTGAAGCACAGAGCTGGGAGATTGATGACTGATTGATTGATTTAGGAGCATCTACTCCTTTCAAGACAGGGATTAAATCTTCTGGCCTGGAAGCCATGGATTTAAATACTAGTTCTACTTCTTACTCACTATGAGAACTTACTTTTAACTTCAGTTTTCTCATTGCTAAAATAAGCAAATAATAGTATCTAGCCTTACAGGATTCTGAGAAGATTAAATGAGTTAACACATGTAAAAATTTAGAATAATGCCTGGCACCAAATAAGCATTCAGTAAATGTTAGCCAACATTATTATTATTATTATTATTCATTTGTGTATAACTCAAGCAGACTGGCTCCAGAGCTTATGTTCTTACTATTACACGATACCTTTTTCCTTATCAGACTCTGTCCTCAGTTCCTCAGTTGAACGATTGACACATATTAAGCAGTTGATAAATACCTGATGAATGAATGAATGAACACGTGAATTATTGAATGAATTAGTGGAAGATGCAGAGGAGAATTGGGTCTGATGCTACTGTGTGGGATTTGGAAGGGGAAACACAAACTCATATTTCTTAGGAAATAAAAATAATCACCTACGTTTGCTATCATTAATGGCTCAAGTAATGTGCCTTCCTTCAAAGGAAAATGATGAACTTGTCTACACTAAAGCAAACAGCAGGCTCTGGGACCTCCCAAGTGCTCTGAAACCCTGGTCCCTTTCACACTTTCTCTTTGCTTCTTCATAAGTACCTACCCTCCCCCCTCTTCCCCCCACCCAGCCTGTACTGTGAATTTCATGGCCCTAGCTTATGCCAGTAAAAAGCTTTCATGCTCTGCTAATGTGGCATTTGTTTGGTAATATGAGAGCAAGAGCGTTAAAAATAAATCCAGAAATGGCATCTTATAAATTTGGATTTTCTGTTCTCATAATTTATAGGAGTTCATGTTAGAGAGCACTGTCTTATGCATAAATACAATATCTTTGTGAGCTGATGATGGAATTTATATCAAAGGGGGTCGAACATATACTTCATGAACTCAGCATCTGCTATTAGAAGCTATTTCATGTATAACTGGAGACAAATGATCTCTCCCCCTGTTTGTCTTAACTTAAAATTCAGTTGGTTTGCTTGAATTCATTTCCAAGGTACTGGAGTGGGGCAGGGAACCCGAGATTTATGCACCTTTAATATAATCAATTCTAAACATATCTTTAGACAAATAATTTAAAAATCTATGCATCTCAAAACACCTCTATTAATTTCAGGATACACTGGTGAATTTTTATATGATTGTGGGTTTATGTGTTTAAAGAGATTTTTTAAAAAATTCCATCTTCTCTTTCCTTCCCCCTCAGAAAGAAATTTTAACAGGAACATTTTGAAATACAATCCCACAAGGAAACAATCCCCTTAGACAATTAAACTGGGAGAAGGTCCCCTGAGGGCAGACACAAAAAAAAATCTGTAAAAATCATTGCCGTGCTGAGTTTCTGCTGTATTCTGGCTGGGCGTAAGCAAAGACGTCCGGCTGCCTGTGCCCACACTCAAGGAAAACACACACACACACACACACACACACACGCAGAGTAAGCGTGTCCCTCCATGGAGCTGACTTGTGACACTGCTGTGTGTAACTACCTGGCCACACTTGGGGCCTTTCTGACAAGCAGCAGTGATTTGGAGACTGTAGGCAATATAAACTAACAATCAGGTCATTTACAAGGTTCTGCCAAATATTAACCTTCTATCCAATTCTCCTCCAACCTTTCAGAGCCCCTAATGTAAACCAGGCCAGCTCCCACATCCTTTTGCAGTATTCTGGAATGGGGGTGGCAGTAGTGGGTGCGTGGAGGGAGCTAACACACTTGTTGAAAATATCTTAAGGGGGTATGTTTATACCAAGATAATGATGTGGTTTGTTGTTGTAGGTTTTTTTGTTTTTTTTTTTTTTTAAGTACCAGAAAGATTGTTTAATTGCCCTCCCCTTCCTTAGGGGAAACTCAAAGGTTAATTCGTCCAAGAAATTTGGGTTTGCATTTGCCCTACAGATAACAGAATTACTTGAGCTGTGGTGAGGGTATAGGAAACTGTGGTTTAGGGCCAGGTGGCTGAGAGGGTTTTGGCAGGGACGACTGAAGTTATGGTTTTGTGTCTGTGTTAGGGAATTGCTTTGGACGAGACTCATGCAGTCCTGCATTTAATGCCACACTTAGGAGTGTACTCAGACAGTTAATGTTGTGTTAGTATTTATTTTTTAACTTATCATAATTATTGTTAGCCCTTTAGAAGAAATCATAGGTTTGGACCTTGGTCTCTACTTCTTCACTTCTCATTTTTTTTTTTAGCAACCATTTTTGGGCCCTTACCTCGTGCCAGATACCACGACTGACATGCATCATAATCCTATTTAATCCTTACGACAACCCACGGAGGTGGATGTTGTTAACATCTCCATCTCAGAGATAAGGAAACACCTTTCCCAGGTTAAGTCATGACTGAATGTGGAGCTGGATGCAAATCCCCCTCCCCTGGCAACCCGTACTCCTGGGCCCTATGAGCCTTCTGGTTTAAGATGGCATTAGCCGTCCATGCCTGGATCCCTTCTGCAAGGATTGCTAGTTTTTGCTTTCAAATGCCAAGGAAGCAAAAGCTACTGAACTAGTCTGAGCGATGTCTCAGAGAACTGTACTTCTCAAATCATCCATGATCACCAAGATTCAATAGAGAAATCATTCCTAAGTAAGCCCCTCTGTTTGAAGAATGGATTTTATTCTCTCTCCCTGCTGTATAAATCCCAGCCAAGTATTCCTTCCCCCTCTAAAGACTGATCATATCTTCATACTGAAGGCCTTGGAGAACTTTGGTGCAATTTCCCGTTTGAAATTAAGCCAGGTGAATAGTTCAACAATAACAACAACAAAAAAATTGGTCTCTCTGGGTCTTCGCTGGAAATTGGTGTTGTCACAGCTTCACTGGAAGCAGGGGTGACATTCCTTCTTAGCCAAGACGCCACATCTTCCAGGTAGTCTTCTTTGAATTTCTTTCTTTCTTTGTGGAGTGCAAAGGGGGAAGCCAAATTCTTTAGCGAATAGAGTGTTAGAATAAAGACCTCTGCTTGAATGCCGGGATAGCATACTAAAGTGAGTACCAGGGTTGTAGTCAGGGAACCCAGATTTAACAGCAGGGCTGTTATTTTAACAATAGGTTACCAGATCCATTGGGCAATCTGACTAAAAGCCCATATTTATTTCCCTAATTTTATAAACATTTAATAGGTCCTTATTAAACACATCAGCCAGCATGATTTAATAACACAATCAGTCTAGAAGTTTAAGAAAATTGAAAACAGGATTTGAATGTAATACAGCCACAATTACTGGAGATTATAGGGAATCATTCCCATATGTCTCCAGTGGAGAGCTGCTAATCTCTGTTTGCGTGGAGGTGATTTCCTTTGGAACCCTGCCCAGCCTTCAACGGCACTAGCGCTGAACAAATTAGATTTGAAAGTCCCCAATTTTATGACTAAGGTAATATACTCTGAATTTAGAGAAACACTGAGTTCCTATTTTCACTGGCGCTCGAGTGCTGGACAGAGACCTTGATTTCATTTAGTTTGGCTCCACTTAGAATATGGTCATAGGTTTGAAGGGGTCAGCATGTGTTTTTGTGTGTCTTTCATAGATATTCTAACTCCTCTCCACCCATAACGCTGAGGCATTCACATCATGGCTCCGTGAATGACGACAGATCTCAGGAATGGGCTGCAATTAGACCTGGAAGACAGCCTGATGCTTGGGGCTTGGGGGCCCAAACCCCCTCCTCTGCAGTCCTGAGCCCCCTCCCCCCTTCCTTGTCCTCTGCTCGTAGGCCCTCCAAGTGGCTCTTATGCTCAGAGTGGCAACCTGGGAAACTAGGCTTTGTTTTTCCCTCCTTCTTAGGCAGCTTCTAGAAAAAGGGTGGATTCTTTGCAAGGAGGCAGAATTTCTTGACTCTGGGTAAGACAGCAAGAACCAGTAAGCTTAAGATTGAAGTTCTAGGAGCTGTCATTTTAGGGGCAAAGCTGAAAATAGGTTTCCTGTTTTCTGACAGTGTCTACTTTAATGTTCTCTTCCCATACTGCCTCCTGTTTTTGTAGAACTAGAAAAACATAATAACAATGACCCCTGATTAGTGGGCACTTACTACATGCCAGCACATTATAGTATTAACGACTTGAAACTTCATCATAACCCAATAAGGTTAGTATTACCAGTTATGCTTTATGGAAAAGGAAACAGATTCTGTCGATGTCACATCCTTGCTATGGTCATAGTGAAGCAAGTTTTCATACCCAGAGGTCTTTGATTCCAAAGCTCCAGTTGTTAATTGCTCTTTGGAGCTTGCTTCCAACAATAGTGAAGATAATGAGATAATAGCAATGCCTTAGGTGTGTATGAAAAGAAAGTGTAAATTTTTCTAGACATCTTCCCGCCCAATCCCAGAGTTCTGGTTTTATCCGTTCAGTTTCTTCCTGGCCTTTCCCCTTTATAATGGTTCTTTCAGCTTTTGAAGATACAGGAGCAGCAAGAGGAGGAGAGTCATAGGACTAGAGGAAGAAATGGGGGTAAGGTTTAGCAAGAGTGCTGGGCAGCTTGCAGAGAACCAGAGGAAATAAGATTTTAAAGTTCTTGAGTTAAGATTTATCAATCACCTACCATGTTCCAGGAACAGTTCTAAGCACCTTTCTTGTATTTCCCTTCATTTCAGTCCTCCAAACCCTGTTAATTTATCGAATTTATCCTAAATTAATCTTTATTTTACCCACGTTTAAGTAGTTTGTTCAAAGGTACCCTACTAGTAAGTGGCATGACCAGGATTTATACCCAGGCATTCTGAGTCCAGCGCCCACTCCTTCCGCTACTC
Organism: Lagenorhynchus albirostris; assembly: GCF_949774975.1. Classification (NCBI taxonomy): domain Eukaryota; kingdom Metazoa; phylum Chordata; class Mammalia; order Artiodactyla; family Delphinidae; genus Lagenorhynchus; species Lagenorhynchus albirostris. The sequence continues at coordinate 133,633,414 of NC_083097.1, forward strand.
TATGGCAGTTGTATATCAGGTAGAACCTGCAGTCTGACAGACACAAATAAGGAATTCGAGTCATGTGTTGGTTAATTTTTGTTGTTGAACTGTATTTGTTTGCCCTTCACTTGACCCCTTGCCTGAAGGCTGCAGTAGATTTATCTAAGCAGAGGGCGAAGCAAACCCATTACTTAGGAGCTCACTTTACAACCTGAGCACATACCCTCCTCCAAACTACACACATGCATGCGTGCACGCACGCACACACACACACTTATGTGGTACGACTCACAAGCACAAACAAATCCATTACTGTATGTTAAGGTTATACCTGTTGAATATTAAAACAGAGTGGAACAAAATTATACCCTCAGGCAATCAAGAACACCAGAATTCTTCATTCATCCTCCATTGTAGCCAAGGATTTGAAGGTTGCCCAAAGGTGGAATGTTTGACACCCAGACATCTGTGTATAGACTTTCCTTTTGTTCTTTCTTTTGATCTGGAGCAGTTGGTCCTCAACTCTAGCATGCATTAGAGATATTGTAGAGAATACTATATCCTATAGATAATTGATACAGTATTAGAGATAGCATTGATATATAACACGAATACCACAGATAATTGAATGCACTAAGCCAAAGGCTCTCTCCTGAACATGATGGGCACTGACGGCTCTGCCTCCCCTGCAGACTTTAGACCACCCAGGTAAGAACTGGTTCAGTGGCCCAACACTTTGAGGCTTTTGAAATTATACCAAATCTGGGAGGTACCAGTCCAGGGCCTGTCCCAATGAGGTGTCCTATCTACACCACAGTTTTTCATCAAGACATGATAGCAGCACAGGGAAGGGCCTCATCTTAACTCAGAATGTGCTGGACTCTAAAGAGAACCTCAAAACTCCCCTGAAATATGTTGCTGGGGCACACAGAGTAGCATCTTTTATCAACAGTCAACTTTTACTACAGATGATTCAAATAGCTCCTAGAGTTAGTGAACATAGCAGCCTATGTTCAATTTATTATATTTAACAACTTTTTAAAAGAAATACAAGTAAGTTCAGTTGAACTGCCTGAGAACAAATCCAGCTAAACAAATAGCAGATAGGATTTTCTGTTTCCAGAAAACTAACCCTCCTGAGTATCATCCCATTCCATCACTAAGTCTTTTATTTAATCAAAGTTTTCCAGTGTAGATTTTCCGCTAAATCCTCAGGTTAATTCTAATTTCATAGTGTGGCTAAGTGGTTATAGAGCATGACCTCTCCAGAGCCCGCCTGCCTGGCTTTGAATTCTCACCCTGCTAACCACTAGGTTTATGTCCGAGGCAAGTTCACTTCATCTCTCTGTGCGTCAGTTTCCCCATCTCTAAAATGGGGACAATAATGGAGTCTACCTCCTGGAGTGGTTGTGAGGGTTAAGTTAGTGAATCCATGTAAAGTACTTAGAAATATGGGCTACTATTCAGAGTTTAGTGAATGTTATCTCCTATGCCTTCAAATGGGAAGACGCTGCAGTCAAGATGGAAGTCATTGGGCAAGATACAGGTTTGGTTTTAAAATTAATAAAATCAATCGAGTGTTACGTAGTGGACCAAGGGTAGGATTTTAGAATCAGGCAAACCTGACTCTGCATCCCGGCTCTGCCTCTTTCTAGAGCTTTCATCCATGTAACTTCTCTGAGCCTCAGGGTCCTCATTTTATTAATGGGAGGATGATGCCTCCTTTACGGGGCTTAATGAATGGAATCTACATGAGGCAGCGTGTGGTCAGCTGTGTGAACTTCAGAGCCACGCAGTTTTGGGTTCAAACCCTCTGGCCACTTAGTATCTCTGTGATGATAGAAAAGATATATACCCTTTCTGAGCCTCAGTTCCTTCATCTGAAACAAAGGAACAATAAAGGCCATTTTATGGCATTGTAGTGAGGGTTAAATGAGATTTGTGTATAGTTCCTGGCATATAGTCAATACTCAGTAGATTGTAATAGTGTTACCATTACCAGACTTTTTCAGATCACATAGATAGCTGCCACCTCCACAGCCACACCTCATGGGAATGACTTTTAAATTTTAATTGTGCTAAAATACGTATTACATGAAATTTACCAACTTAGCCATTGCTCAGTATACAGTTCAGTGGTATTAAGTGCATTCACATTGTTATGTGACCGTTACCACCATACATCTCTAGAACTCTTTTCATCTTGCAAAACTGAAACTCTGTTAAACAATAACTCATTTCCCTCCCTGCCCTCAGCCCCTGGCAACCACCATTCTCCTTTCTGTCTCTATGGATTTGACTACTCTAGGTACCTCACATAAGAGGGATAGTATGTGTTTCTTTGTGGCTGGCTTATGATAAGCATTGCATAATGTCCTCAAGGTCCATCCATGTTGTAGCATGTGTCAGAATTTCCTTTCTTTTTAAGACTGAATAATAGTCCATTGTATATTTGTACTACCTTTTGTTTACCCATTCATCAATCAACAGACACTTAGGTTGCTTCCACGTTTTAGCTGTTATGAAAAATGCTGCTATGAACATGGGTGTACAAATATCTCTGAGACCCTGTTTTCAGTTATTTTGGATATATACCCAGAAGTAGAATTGCTGGATCATATGGTAATTCTATTTTTAATTTTTCGAGGAACTGCTGTACTGTCTTCCACAGTAGCTGCACCATTTTACATTCTTACCAACAGAGCACAAGGATTCTAATTTCTCCACATTCTCACCTACGCTTGTTATTTCCAGTTGGTTTGATGGTAGCCATCTTAATGGGTGAAGTGCTATCTCATTGTGTTTTTCATTTGCATTTCCCAAATGATTATTAACGTGGAGCATCTTGTCATGTGCTTATTGGCCATTTGTATATTTTCTTTGGAGAAATGTGTATTCAAGTTCTTTACTTTTTTAATAACGTTGTTTTTTATTGTTCTTATTCAGTCATAGAAAAAGACATTTCATAAAACTTCCAGAGACTCATAGAGAAACTTTTATTTTTTCTTCAAAAAAATAAATAAAAGAAACATTCTTAAAGGAACTATGAGGTTATTTTTCCCATAGGCTGCCATAAAATCTCCCTTTCCCTAGGAGTAGCTTAAATAGAGGCCTTGGGTGAGGGAGTACAGGAAGGGCCTCTGCCTCTTGGGCCCTGACACTTTCAGGTGTCCATTCAGGCCCCATTATAAATGTGTGGGGGGGGGGTTGCTTATCCTGCCTTGCAGCTGGACTGTCCGTGAGTCTGGCTAACCCAGTTTGTCTCAGGATTAGTTCAAGAGAAGAGCGTACCTCACAGTTAACTGGATCCTACCCCATCCACTTCATAACCTCAAACGATGACTCCCTCACCGCACCTTATCACCTCAGAGCAATGGCCCCTGAGAGCCTTCCTTTTTGGGGGCCTTCAAAGAGCTCCTGAGGACTGAGCTGGGTCACTGCATGTGACAATAAAATTCTGCTGTGTTCTACCAGCTCAGCTCTGTGGTAAGAGGCCAGGAGAAGCAGCAGGTGGATTTTGCTAGAACCCGATGTCTTCCGTTCCTTTCATTCTCTTGCTGCTTATACTAGTGTCCCAAAACCCAAGACCTGCCTGGCACCATCTCCTGCCTGCATCCTTGGGGAATGGCTGGATCCTCCCTCTTTGCCCTTTACCAGGTGGGGTCACTTGGAATTCCTTGCCTTTGGCTTCTTTTATTTAAGAATAAAAGAAGCTTCTTTTTTACCCACAGACTTCTACCATTACTTTAATATGCATTTACTCAACCACGGGACTGGATGAACTTGCCATGAAACAGAAAGGGAAGTTCAAAATGTGTAGGGATGTAGTGTACAAAGACCAATGAATAACTTCTTTGGGGTGAGGACCATCAAAGGTCTGGCAGGAACCTGTGAAAATAACATTCCTGTGGTAATTCCTCCTAATATGCAGAGACCTGAGAACATTTCAAGCATTTTATTTTCATGTCTGCTCCAATCACTGAAAACAGTTTAAAGAAGCAAATTATCAGGGCCAGAATTTTTCAAAGAGATGTTTTTTTTTTCACCTCTTGCTTTAAAGCAAATTGTAACTTTCTAAGCAAGCAAACAAAAAGGGCTTTTGTGCATATCTGATTAGCTCATTTCCTTTGATTTTGGTGAGTGATGTCATTTGGGCCCAGCTGTTGGTATGCTGCAAATGATTTCCCTTCCTTGTGTTTCAGCTAGCCATTTCTGCCCCTAATAGAGTTACTTTAACTTGAACCCAGCATTTTTCATGGTTCACCTCTTCTGTCAGCTGATACCCAGGACTCCTCTGGCAAGAACGAGGAATGGCCACAAAGGCATTTAAATACCTAGAGAACAGTCATTTCATGTGGACCCTCATCAAGGAGTTGTCATTCTGAGGTCTGTTTGCTTCCATGGCCTTAGCAGCTTCTTCTCGATTCATCCTATGCAATAATAGAGTCTAAGTAGTTGAGGGACTCTGAATTAAAGGCTCCTGGGTCCTCAGAAGCAGACGTGGCCCCCTTCCTGCCTCAAGTGTTCACAACAGATCTCACAGGTTAACTCAGTAAGGAAGGCAGCAGGGCTGTGGAAGGAACTAGGTAATGCTCTGAAGCATCAGCTTTCATATTCTGCTGACTCTAGTCGGGATTCCAGGGCCGCACCTTGTTGGCTGAGTATCAGAACCTCTGTAAGCCTGTTTTCTTACAGGTAAAAAAAAACAGCTACTAAAAGTAAGCACAGATAGGGGAGGAAGCTGTGGGTTTATAGGGACAGGAGGCATATGGGAAATCTCTGTACTTTCTGCTCAGTTTTTCTTTTTGTTTTTTTTTTTTGTTTTTTTTGCGGTACGCGGGCCTCTCACTGTTGTGGCCCCTCCCGTTGCGGAGCACAGGCTCCGGACGCACAGGCCCAGTGGCCATGGTTCACGGACCTAGCCGCTCCGCGGCATGTGGGATCTTCCCGGACCGGGACACGAACCCGCGTCCCCTGCATCAGCAGGCGGACTCAACCACTGCGCCACCAGGGAAGCCCTCTGCTCAGTTTTGCTGTGAACCTAAAACTGCTCTAAAAAATAAAGTCTGTTTTGAAAACAATGTAAGCACAAAGTGTTGTGGAGGTCTCAGAGTGCTTAGAACCCTACGTGACACGGTAGTCGTTATCCGCTGCTTCTAGTTATTAGGTATGGGGCTAGGCCTCATCCACTGGGTCAGGGATTTTCAGCCAGGGCACTGTTGACGTTTTGGGCCATTTAATCCTTTGTTGTGGGGTGGCGGGTGTCCTGTGAATTGTAGGATGTTTAGCATCATCCCAACATGCCTGTTCTCTACCCACTAGATGCCAGTAACACCCCTGCAATACACACACCCAGTTGTGACAAACAGAAACATCTCTAAACATTGCCCAGTGTCTCTTGAGGGGCAAAACTGGCCGTGATGGAAAATGACTGGGTTAAAGGAAAAACAGTAACCAGTGCGTCTGATGGCCCCGCTGCTCAGTCAACGTAAAAACTCTCTCTCTGAGGGTTTTTCTCCCTTGTCTCCACAGTACTCAACCTCATCTGCTTGGGTTGGTCTCACAGGCACATCTGGCTCACCTCATCGTTGTTCCTAGTCTTTGGCTCCCACATCAGGAATGTACTGTTTTTCCTCCCTGCCTCTCTCCTCCAGTCTGGACCCTTCCTAGCTTCAGCCCCCACCTCCTTAAATAATAATCCATCCTGAATCTTTTAAGCCTCTGGGTCATCTTCTCTTCCCAGCTTCTTAGCCTGCCACTGAATGTATCACCCTGCAATCATGGCCTTAAGACAAGGGGTTTTAGAGCAGGAAGGGACGATGCTCATCGTGTAACTCAGTGGCCTTCTGGAGCAGATAAGGAAATTAGGGCCCAGAGAGGTTAAAGCACTCAGCCAAGGTCACAGTGCTGGTTGATTGCAGGGTTAGGCTTGTAACCTCTGCCTGGCAGCCGTTACCCTGGAGTGCATCGTCACAGGAGTTCGGCCCTGTGTCCAGCCTGTGCCTTCATTCACAAATAGCTGCTCCATTTATGGACTGGCTGGCAGGTGTAGACTCATCAGCTGTTCAGAGATATTCAAAAGCTTCTGGTCCTCCCATGGATGCTTAGTTTAAAAGACTTCCTTCCTTGCTGCCCCTGCTTACACTAAACCCCACTTAAACCCCCAAAAGTCAGAGAAATGGTGTAAACAGTCTCCAACTTGAGCCTGCATCAGAATCATCTGGGAAGCTTTTAAAAACACAGATTGCTGGGCCCCAGCCCTGGAGTTTCTGGGGTGGGCCTGGGACTTTGCATCCCCACGTGATGCTGGTATTTCAAGCCCCCACTTGGAGAGCCTGATGGAGAGGGATGAGGAATCTGGACTTTAGGACTAGACAATGCACAGACAAGTGACTCAATCTCCTTGAGTATCATTTTCTCATTTGTAAAATCAAGATAATAATAATTAGAAGTGCTCATAAAAATGAACCTTTTTTTTTTTTTTTTTTTTGCGGTACGCAGGCCTCTCACTGTTGTGGCCTCTCCCGTTGCGGAGCACAGGCTCCGGACGCGCAGGCTCAGCGGCCATGGCTCACGGGCCCAGCCGCTCCGCGGCACGTGGGATCTTCCCGGACCAGGGCACGAACCCATGTCCCCTGCATCAGCAGGCGGACTCTCAACCACTGCACCACCAGGGAAGCCCTGAACCATTATTTTTTTATTAAACATAGTACCTTCAATGTCTGGCATTTACCAGCTCTCAGTATGTATCCTGCCCAGAGGAGTAAAAAGAGGCCAGTTTCCTTCGATTTGTCTCAGCTGGTGGCTCACTAGGTAGTTGAGCTCAGGGTATGTGTTTAATTTGGTATGGAACTCTGAGGAAATTGATTTCTCAGCCATTTCTTTAAAATGGGCAAAATGGTTTTTTTTCTGCTCCCCTCTAGCCCCTAGCACCTGTTGGACAGGTCAGAGGAGGTTTAGTACTTCCAAAAATATTACTTGATAATATGAGACTGTTTATTCGTGTTTATTCTTGAAGACCCTTTTGGTGATCATCCTTTGTTGCTTTCAAAACCCTGTACGTTTTCCTTCCACTAGGCACTTTCTTCCTCATTCTAGCCTACATGGATAGCTCCCTTTTCTGACTTGTCTCTATTACCTGATTGCTACTTAACAATAAGGAGCAATCTATAAGCTTACTTTGAAACCTACCTGCCTAATGAGTGCTATCTCCACGTCTCTTCTCTCCAATTAGAGTAGATGTTTTTTGAGGAAATGAACTATGCTTTCCACTTCTTTTGAATTCTCCCTGAGTGCGTAGCATCATTCCATGAATAGTCAGTGGCTTCAACTGTTGGTTGAATGTATATCATAGAGTTTGTGTAGAATTAATATCAAAGTTTTAACCCGGACATGGGAAAATAGTTTCCTATATCCTTTTATTTAAAACGTAGGTCTGTTCATCTTCCATGTTGTTGGTGCTTGTGTACGAGGAATTAGTCACTGACAGACTCCTGAACACTTGAGTTGACCGCCTACAGAAGGATAACTTCTAGGGTGAATCTACATGCAACCTATTCCTCTGATATTATATTAACAAAAAATTGTGGGGGGATCACAGTGTTAGGAAACTGAAAGATGTCTGGCTTTCAATTGTCATATCACTTTATAACTGAAATTATAAAAGCATTATGCTGAGTGAGTTACCCAGCCTTCCCAATTTAAATTGAAGGACAAACATTAAACTCTTAAAATAATAAAACCCTGTGGAACAGAAAGGAGGGAGTCGTGAAATGAGATGAGGGTTTCCAGTCCTGAGTTGCTCATTTTTGTCCAACTAAAGTGTAGCCATAAAATAAATAATGGGTTGGTTGGAATACATGCGATTCAATTTGTATTTCAATTTGTATTTGTCTGTGATTTGAGGAGGTGGTCCCACACAGATCAGTTGGGAAGGAGAAAATTATAGTGATGCATTGAAAGCAGTCACTGCCAGGAAAAAGGATGGCTGACCTGTTTGTCTACCAGGGAGACAGGATGTTTTACGGGATTTAAAAGAAAAGCATAGTGTGTACACACCTGCCTTTCTAAACATTTGTGTTAGCCAGATCCCCATCTCTCAGGACATCAGGAAAGAACCAATATGAGCCATTCAAGAAGGAAGTGGCTGTGCTCTGAAGAAACTCGAAGCTAAGTCCTCTCTCAAATTTTGCCCAAGCAAAACTAAAAATGTTCAGTTGTTGAATTGCAGACACTTGACCCTAGTTTTTGTTATTTTATTTATGATGATGATAATAATGTTATTTTATTTGTGATATGATAATGTTATTTTATTTATGATGATGATGATAATGTTGCTATATCCAGATTCTTTTGTTGCAGCAGGCATAACTCAAATTGCTGTAAGCGGTAAAGCAAACAAGAAGCTTTCAATAAAGTTTAAATAGTCAAATAGACCAGGGTAGATATGACTCTACCTATTGCTTATTGCATGGCTCAAATGATGTCACCAGGGCCCTGTTCCTCTCCATTTCCCAGTGACCTGTCCCTCAATGCTGGCTCTTTTTATAGGTTCCACGTACTCACAGAACGGCTGCAGCAGTCCGAGATGCTCCTTTTGTTCTGATTCATTTCCTAGAAAGAAAATTGATGATCTCTTTCCAGGACTCGTAGCCAATGTCTCACTGCTGTAATTAGGTCATTGGCCCATCTCCAAACCAATCACTATAGTCATGGGTGGGGACATGACAAAGTCATGGGCTTCTACAGAAGCCCAAGGGTTTAGAGTTACCAAAACAGATATCCATGATAAATATGAACACTCACTGCTGTTGAGAGCTCTTTATCAGGTACTACCTAATATTATCCCCACAGCCTCTTATTCACTCATTTGTTCATTCATTTGTTGTGGTCCTACCATGATAAGCAAAAACAAACCTTGTCTCCATTCACAGTTTAGAAAGAGAATGCACTATGGGGTATGTATGACATCTACATTTTACAGGTGGGACAATTCAGGCTTCCTAGAGTTATTTCAGTTGCAGTTATTTCAGTTCCCTACAGTATTATAATTACTAACAGAAAAACAGAGATCCGAACCCAAATCTGTTTCCATAGCCCATGTCCTTAACTGCTATGCTGGTCTGAAATGTCCTGCTTTGGGGAATAATCTGCCCCAGGCTAACGTATGTTTATCTGTGACCATGGCAGCACATCATGAGAATTATCTCATGATAAAGAATGAGGAACACAATATAAAAGGTCCAAGGAATACGTATCCTCCCTCTCCACCCCATAGTAATGAGGCAATATTAAATTCTTCTGGCTTCTTAATAAAATGACCACAAACTGACCAAGTAACTTTTGTGGATGTGCTTTCGCTTATAACATGGTGTCTCCTCAGTGCTTTAGAAATAACCAATCTGGTCTCAGATATTTGGTCCTATCAGAGCATCTTTGCAGCTCCTTTGTAAGATCAGCATTTTTAATCCTCTCTGGCTTCCAAGAGTTTAACAGACCACCTTACACTACTTATGAAGAAACTGAAGCTCGGAGAGGTTAAATGACTTGTCCAAAGTCACTCAGCTAGTAAAAGGTCGAGCAGGAACTTAACTCACATGTTCTTTTCACTCCTATGCTGGTGTTCCATCATCCTTCAAGATTTTAGGATAATATACTTATCAACTTTATTTAAATGTCTACTCTAGTCTCATTCTAAGTGACAATACTTGTCCGTATTAGTGTATTATTTTCCTAAAACACATTTCAATAAACATAAAACTATCAAAAAATTTAAAATCCATCCATGAATCCCCTAAAATTTTTTCATGGATCGTCAGAAGTAGTGTCTGACACATTCAAAAAGTTCTGTGCTATGTAATTGCCTCACCAGTGAGTTTCAGAACAAGGCTTAGGGTTACAGGCAGGCAATAGTCAATTTCCATGGAAAGTTTTTTTTTCTTTCCAGGAAAATATATATATATATATATATATATATATATATATGAATGGGGATATGATCATTTTCAGTTCTTTCCCCTCTGGTGTTGGCCTTCCCAATCAGAGTCACATCCTCACCCTCTGCTCACTTCCTGTCTTTGCTTGTGGGTGAAATACACCTGCTACTTAAAGGCTAACCTGACTTTTCAAGTCCCACTAATATTTAAGGCCATTTATTGTTCTGCAACTTGAGGGAGTTTTTGTGGTGTGCTTTTCTAGTGGTTGTCAAACTACATTATTATTCTGATTGAGAATTAGGTCTTTTGGAGGGTGACTTCAACAACGAAGCTATCGCCACCTTCACTTTTTTTTGTTATAATTGTGTTTGGCTCTTCATAAGTTTCCTACTGATTTCTGAAGATCTGCTACCCTTGTAAGCCACTTAAGGATGAAAATTCAAATACTGAAGTGCGTTTTTATCCCTAGTTATTTGGAAGGAAGGATTAGGAAAACTACTTAATACCTCTCTATTTAAACACAAAGATTAGGAGAAAGAGAAAAGACCCATTGCATGAGCACATTTCTTCACAAAAATTCAAGCACTTGGAGGTGGCTCATTTGTTTTACTATTTAACAGTGAAATTAAGGAAGTCTTTGTCCTCATCTCTGTTCTTGGCTGCCATGATGCTCAGGTAGATTGGGGATATTGAAGGCAAGTGGGCCTTCTTGAGGGCAAGGGGTTGCGCGTTTATGTTTCGTGTTTTTTTCTTTCTCAGGACAGAAACTACCAAGCTACACAATAGCACTGTGATTTTTTTCCGACTCCGCCATTAGGGTGCTAACCAGGTTACTGATGGCCGTTGTTAAGTCCAGAGAGAGATTAGATCCTTTCTCCTTACTGTAATATACCTCAAATGTGTTGCACATTGAATCACCTAAGATGCGTTTAACAAATACTGATGCTCAGGCCCAAGGCTGACCAATCAAATCAGGATCCCTGAGGGTAGAAGCCAGGAATCCTTTTATCCTTTTGAAAGTTCACCAGGTGACTCTAATGTGCACAGAGGGTGAAGAACCTCTCTTCCACGGGGCTCTGGTTTTAAGAGTTCCTGTACTGTCATGGTTAGATGCAGTCAGGCAGGTCTGGGGTTGAATCCCTGCTTCACTGACTAGCTATGACTTAGGGCTGTTCATTTAGGATCTCTCTCTTTCATTTACAGTGCTTTCTTTTTCTTGTTTTGAGTTATACCATTTTTATACTTTTTTACCTGACTGGTTTCTCTTCGTAGCCATCCTGAAATAATAATAATTGAGCACTTAATATGTCAATTAATTAACTGTCCCTACAGACGTCCATAAATTCATTCGTTAAGTCCAGACAGTAACCTTTGAAGTAGGTGCTATTATTATGCCCATTTTACAGATGAGGAAACAGAGGCACAGGCAAATTAAATAATATGTTCACATTCAAGCAGTTAGTAAGTGGCAGAATAAGGATTAAGAAATACTGTTTTATCTTCCTAATAAGGCTGTTGTAAGGACTAATGAGATAATGAAGGAAAAGAGCTTAACATCGTGGGTTTCCCAAAGGAGTTCCTCGTGCTTAAGCTGGTTTTGAATCCCTGTTTCGCTGCTGAAAACCTTTCTTTAGTAGTCCCCCAACAACATGAGGCCTGAGTAAATTTTGTTGTGTATGCTCAGGTGTATATTGCCTTAACTCATTCATTCGTAGAGTTCTGTTTGCCCCCAAATTCAAGAAGGCATTGGAACTTGTCTGAGTAATCTTTGCCTTCCTATTAAGAAAAGTCAAATTAGTTATCTGCTTATTGATCAAAAATGATCAGGGGAGTTGCTTCAGTCCAGCATGCTTTTTTAAAGACTTGCAGATCCAAATGCTAATATTCAACTCTCTAAAATTGAACTAAAGACACCTCACACATAGAGAATGTTCAGGAGGCCCAAGGCTTTGTAAATCACTGCAAACGTTCATTTCATGAAGGCCTCTGAATTTTCAGGTGGCAACCTTTTGCCAGATTAATTGATCACCTAGTTAAATGATTCACAAATCCCTTTGGTAAGCTCAGAATTTGTGTAAGACAGTGGGTCACTTTTTCTATTTATTGCAGCACACAAAATTTAAATACTTCTGCATTACATACCTGCTGGGGACTCATTTAGTTTTCTTTTTTTTTTTTCCGCGGTACACGGGCCTCTCACTATTGTGGCCTCTCCCGTTGCAGAGCACAGGCTCCGGACGCGCAGGCTCAGTGGCCATGGCTCACAGGCCTAGCTTCTCCGCGGCATGTGGGATCTTCCCGGACCGGGGCACGAACCCGCGTCCCCTGCATCGGCAGGCGGACTCTGAACCACTGCACCACCAGGGAAGCCCTAGTTTTCTTTTAATACATATTCAGGGGATCTTTTTTATATTTGTCTTGGAGTCACACAACTCAACCATTAAGCGCTTCCATTAGGGATGAGTCTTGTATCCCAAAGGAAAAGAGTTTTCAAATGTGTTTGAAATGGAACCATCTCAGATGGGAAAAACACAGTTTCAATGAGATTCAGGCGTCTGGAAAGAGAAAAATTCTTAGAACGTCATGGGAGGCACAGGACATTGAGTTCAGTCTGAATGCTTTGGGGAACCTGGGGCTTAGGAGATTCTGAGAAGATAGGCATGTCTGGTGTATTTGAACTTAAATCAGACTGCTTCCCACTTTGGGGTGACAGGAGCCTAACAGTATTTGTTTATAACCTTCCATTCTTTTCACTCATTAAGGAGCATTCTGTTTTTGCACCTCAGGGGCTCTCTCACCTTGCTCTCTAAGGACTCCAAACTGTGGCTATTGTGTTGCTTAAACAGTGCAGAGGAGAGGGAGAGGAAAAATGGAAAAGCTAGGAATGGAGGTCTTGTTTGGAAAGGGACAAGATTCAATCAAGGGAGAACAGAAAAAAGAGAACGGAAGCATGGTGGGTAAGGGAGGAAGCCCCACCCAACCTTTACACTCACAGCTGGGTATAAAAAAAGAACTTGTTTGGGAGTTGAGAGTGGGAGCAAGTTTGGAGGAGATTAGAGGTCATCAGTGTGCAGGACATAGAATGACATAGATGAGGAGAGAGCATTTTCAGTGTGTATGGTAGACAAATGTACTTCTTTTCCTGTCCTTTGAGAGTCATTAAAGATTTAAATTGTTTTCTTGGATTTTTCTGCTGGCCTATGTTGCTTGGCATATGATTCTGCACATGGACTTGACGTATTGTGTGATTTGCCCCTTACTTGGGGATCACATACGCTACATTTCACTCAGCCTATAAGTGAGCCTGGGTCATATTCAGAATGTTAGGTTTAACATTCATGGCACTATGATTCAAGAGACCTATATTGGCACTTAGTTCAACTTGATTGCCACCAGGAAGATGAAAGAGCTCAAAACCACTTCATTTTAGTATCATTAAAAAGAGTTAGGGGCTTCCCTGGTGGCGCAGTGGTTGGGAGTCCGCCTGCTGATGCAGGGGACGCAGGTTCGTGCTCCGGTCCGGGAAGATCCCACATGCCGTGGAGCGGCTGGGCCCGTGAACCATGGCCGCTGAGGCCGCGCGTCCGGAGCCTGTGCTCCGCAACGGGAGAGGCCACAACAGTGAGAGGCCCCTGTACCGCAAGAAAAGGAAAAAAAAAGAAAAGAAAAGAAAACTAAATGAGTCCCCAGCAGGTATGCAATGCAGAAGTATTTAAATTTTGTGTGCTGCAATAAATAGAAAAAGTGACCCACTGTCTTACACAAATTCTGAGCTTACCAAAGGGATTTGTGGGATAGTCAGCAACCAGCAATAAGTTTTTCAGGGGGGATATTCAAGCACAGTATTTGTAAAAATGTGGTAAGTGGATGAGCATGAATTCAGTAATTCACAAATCTGAACGATCATTGGAAACCTATGCTCCAATCCAAAGAGTCTAATAAAGTACGTCTAAGGAAAATACATCTCCAAAATGCAATGCAGGACAAATAAATCAATACAGTGGAATGCTATTCAGCCATAGAAAGAATGAAGTACATGCTGAAAAATTGACAAACCCTGGAAACATTTGATAAGTGAAGGAAGTCAGTCACAGAGACCACATATTGTGTGATTCTATTTATATGAAATGGCCAAAATATTTGGCAGATCTGCAGAGACAGAAAGTAGATTAGTGGTTGCCTAGGGCTAGGAGGCATTGGGGGGTGATGGGGAGTGACTGCTAGTGGATATGTGATTTCTTTGGAGTTATGAAAATGTTCTAAATTGATTGTGGTGGCAGTTGCACAATTCTGTAAGTATGCTAGAAACCATCAAATGGAATACTTTTTTTTTTTTGGCGGTACGCGGGCCTCTCACTGTTGTGGCCCCTCCCGTTGTGGAGCACAGGCTCCGGACGCACAGGCTCAGCGGCCATGGCTCACGGGCCCAGCCGCTCCGCGGCATGTGGGATCTTCCCGGACCGGGGCATGAACCCGCGTCCCCTGCATCGGCAGGCGGACTCTCAACCACTGCGCCACCAGGGAAGCCCCATCAAATGGAATACTTTCAATGGACGCACTGTATGATATGTGAATTACATCTCAAAAAAAAAGCTATTATATTAAAAAAAACCAATTCAGATGACACTATCTTTGGTGAAATTTGAGAACCAAATCTCAGTCCCAGTCTTATAATCATCTGAGGATTTTTCATAAGTTACTAATACCCATGTCCCACCACCTGAGATTCTGATTCAGATGAGAGTAGAGCACCAGTTTTTAAAAAGTTTCCTACTTGAGTTTAATACACCACTTAGCCTAAGAATCTCAAGAACAGATGAACTTTAAATTCCCTCTTTCTTTGAGATGCTGTGATTTCTCAAGCTTCTAATTCTATCTTAGCGTTTACAAGCATGAGCTCTGGATCAGATACCTGTATTAGCATTTAACTCTACTTGTCATAAGCTGTATGATATTGAGCAAGCTATTTAACCTCTCTGAGCTTTGATTTCCTCATTTGTAAAACGGAAGTAATGCTAGCACCTATCTCATAGAGCTCTTGTGAGGATAAATGATTTGTGTAAATTATTTAGTCCAGTGCCTCACATATAGTAAGAACTCAGTGTTAAAGAGGATGATGACATTGATGATGATGACGATAATTCTCCTGCAAGGAGAAGAAATATAAATTTGGATGTTGGAGGGCTGGATATTTCTTAAGATGAAGTAGGGCCAAAACACATATCAGGTATATATGCAGTGGCTTTTGTGGACAAAGATTATGGGGTAAGAGAGTCAGTGGCTTTGAGAAATATTCTTGTTTGAATACTATAGGATTAAAAAATAAAAAACTAATGTTACTCATTTTAATGATCCTTTTTTAAGATGACATTTAAATGGGGCTAAGCATAAATACTGCAGTCCTTCTCACTGGCTACGTTAACCCAATAAGGCAGTTTCTGCTCCTGATGTCTAGGAAAGATGGAGGATGTGTTCTCATTAGGAGAAGGTTCTCCATTAGGTGCAGGTGTATTTTTAGACTGGCAATGTTTTAAAAATACATATATATATATATATATATATATATATATATATATAGTCAACAAACGGACATGGAAAGCTACCAAGCATGAGGAAACAAGACCCTAATTTGAGCCTTCTGGGAGATCCAACCTCTATCACGTACCTACATGTGGAACAAATAATGTGGCACAAACTTTCTAAGACTGTATTTTCTAGCTTCGGAAAACAAGCAAGATTGATGATGCTTAACCTGCCAGAGGATCAGTTCCCTGCTGCTGCTTTTCTTTTTCAGTCCTCCACCCCCTTCCCCCAAACCCACTTAAAAACAAAATCAGAACCTGGTATCCTCTGAGCACACTTTTGGCAGCCCTTGGCTTTGGCATTGTTTTTCTGACCAGTTTACTGATTAGTGTTTATTACTAATCGTCTGTGGCTAGAAACATGACCCAGAGAAGAGAAAGAGCAGGGCAACAGCATGCAGTGCAATTGTTAGAATTATTCACAGTGTTTTCAGCAGGAATCACTCAACTCAAATCCACAACCACAACTGATGCCTTAGCATGCCAAATCCCAAGCATTGGCAGCTAGGCAAAGCAGGTTTCCCTTAGCACTTGGCAAGATTCCCTTTCCCTTTGCCCAGTATCCAGAGCCCAGTGCTTGGCCAGGAGTGAAGGTGAGACAGGCTGAGGGAATAATAGTTTGCTGTATCTGACAGCAATGCTCTGATGTCATATATCTCCAATATACCATAGAAAATCGAGTTTCAGTGAGTAAGGACAGGGGCACACTTGGGCACAAAGGCAAGATAGCTAAGGGAATATCCGACAGTGTACTTTGAGTTATGATGCCTCTTGGAGTAATTTAACCTCTCAGAACTCAGGCTTTCTGATGAAGAAATTTATTCACTCATGTAGTACGTCAACAAATGCTCATTGAGTCCCTGCTATGTGGCAGATCCATAGTGCTAGAAGGAGGGCAGTAGATGAACAAAAATATTAAAATTCACTCTTCAAACAAATGATAGAAATTTATCTACATCTAAATCTGTGACTGTGTAACTGCCACTGTTTCTATAGGCACTTGGGAGAAACTCATAGACTGAGGTTTACGTTGTTGAATAGATATGATTATATCTCTTACCAAGTCCAGAGTGTAAATATTGCTTACCTTGCTAATATAGTAGTTCCTTTGTCTGGAAATAGGTCTTTTAGTAGTTAATTTTTCCACTCTACTTCCAAAAGTAAAAAAATTCCAATTCTTAAATTCATTTGGAAAACATGGGAAACATTTTTAAAAATCACCCATCACCTTACAACCCCCCAAAACCACCCGTAACATTTTGGGCATAGAATAGGGGATTTTAGACCATGAAAATATGTATTTTTATATTAAGCTAATAGATCTTGTTATTATATTGCAAATTCAGCTTCCTGGAACGAAGACAGAGACATAATATTCTGATGGAAGGATTCTTCAGGAAATGGTGCTTTCTATTCTGAGTGAAATCTTTTAAGTCAATTTAGTATTTTTGCCAAACCAGTAGGGTATGAGAGGATTAGAAAATGATGAGGGATGAGATAATGGTATTTTATTTGATGTTTTACGAGCATATTTGTTTAAAGGTTAACAAATGCTTTTTCATCAATGAAGAGAATTATTGTATCCAAGAGAGCTATAGCTATTGCTGAGTGGTGAGAATGGTTTTTACTTATTCAGTCAATATTCTTATCAAGTGTCTTTTATGTGCCGGCAGTTAGGTGAGGAGACTGGAAAAGGAGAGGTATGGAGGTATTTAGTCTGGGGGACAAATGACCTTAAGCCAGTAATAATACTCAATTAAGTGTCATGGGTGCACGCCATAAAGGGAAATACAGATGCCATGAGGTCACATAGCAAGGTCCCTAATTTACCCTAGATAATGAGAGAAGCCTTCCATACTCAAGTACCCTTTAAGTTCACACATGTGAAGGCAAGGGGTTCAGTCTGGTCCATGGTGGAGACCATTCGAGCAACCGCAGCAGGTTAGGATTTGGATTCCAACTGCTCAAAATAACCATCCTGCACCAGGAGCATTTTGTACCTTGCTGAGATGTTGGTGCTGTGAATACGATTACACAGTGAATCTAGAAAATTATGTCCTTTTGTGGTCAGTCCAGTAACTGAGCTTCCTCAGAAAAGAATGCCACTTCCGGGAGACCATTTGCTGGAGCCCCACCCTTCAGCATTTGATGTATGGTATCACTTTGCACCTAGATAAGGGGATACCAGGAATTCCAGGCTGTATGCCTAAATGGATACAAAAAGCATGAGATAGGTTCTTTGCTTGGCTGTGGCAAAAGGACTCCTCATGATTTATGCCCCCGTACATTGGGAGATGGCTGATGTGAAGTCAACAGCTGAAATCGAATGAATAATTCAGCATGCGGATCAATCGCATCATCTCCCTTGCCATGTTATTGCTATTTTTACGTAATTGCCAAGTGAAAAATAAATTGATGCCATAAATAAACAACTGTCATTTGATATGAAATAGACCCAAGCATCTTAGGGGTATTCTATTTTCAGGTACTACCCTGAAGCTTTTTATACAATTAAAAATATGCTCTTATTAAAATACGGGGAGACATATCTCTAGGTGTTAGTTCAGTGCCAATGTGGAAAGGAAAATAATGTAGAAGGACGAAACATCACATCTCTTCTTCAAAGGCCCCGTTCTTTGCTGGTCTTGTTCTGGAAGGTACTGCTCAGGAGAAGGCTCTTAATGCCCATTACATGGTGTGATAGGACAATTGACTATGTAACTAAAACAAAATACTAAGTTTAATTCCTTTCATATTAGTTTTTAAAGTAGGTAGATATGAATGGACAAAACCTAAAAGCCTACTTTTCTTCTCCATGAATCTTTTCTTGATTAAGTGCATAGTAATTAATAGCTCCTTGTCATACTCATTTTATGCCTCTTTAAAGAAAAACACAAAACATAGTATAGATAATCTCATAGCTTAGGTAGTAACTGTCATATCATTGTCATAATTAATGTTACAACTAGCATTTGTTCATCCTGGCACAAAAAGAATAATCAATTTAATTAATTGTGCAATTATTGGCCTTTCCATTTTTAAGGGTTTTTATCAATGTCTTGCCTCCCTTGATCAGAAATTTTGCTTCTTGAAAGTGTTGAGAGAACTTGTTTGCTGGGTGGCAAATATAAAATCTCTGAAGTTTAAGCTTACTATAAAAATTAGAAACATCTTTTTATTTATTAGCTTTTGGTCAAAAGGCAAGCTCTAGCTTTATCTTTAGTTCTGCAAATATGTGTTATCAATAAAATTAGTCAATCTTTTAGCATATTATCAACTGTATCTCCCCTTAACAGGTTAGTTTTGTATCTTTAAACATCTTATCTCTGAGAGGCTGAACTTCATTTGAACATCAATTAAATGCACATCAATATTTGCTGTTTTGGAACAGCAATTCCCTCTGGGTCAAGTAAGCTTTCCAGATAATATATCTTGTCTAACAGTACACTAGGTAGAGTTAGTAATAACAGAACAGTTGCAGATTATAGCATGATTTAGAGAGCACAGCCTTTTCGCTGTCTTTTCAGATAACTACAGTTCTCTTTTGTTCATTCTCAGAATTGAAAACACAGTGACTTTTTAAAGCCAACTATAATTTAAAATAAACTCTTGCATTCTCCTTTCCCAGCTCAGATCTGGGAATGGACAAGAGCTAAGTGGGAAAGAATTAGACCTTTTGAACTCTTCGGGGGTTGGGGGGGGGGAAGCGTAGGGAATTTGAAGGCTTCTGATGTTTCTCATCCGGGCTGGGTTTGTATCACTGAGAGGCTGGTGTTCTTGACTGTGCCTTCAATACACTTGAGCGTGTTTGTGCAGCCAAATGTCATTTCATAGGAAAAATCAAACTCGATTTTTGAGATTGGTGAGATTTCTGGAGAAGAATGAATCCAGACTGGGGTGGAACTGACAAAGCACACCAACTGAAACAAAGGCTATGCGGTGCCCTTGCACGTGCCATTGTAATGTCTAAAGATGATTGCTTTTAGAGAAATACAATGGTTTTAGCCCAGAGGTGACAAAACACATTCTCTTTCCCTTTTCTCTTGGTAGATCTTCCTTTCAGAAGGGAAATGAATCTCTTTTATGTCCCAGTGTTCAGGGAGGAAAGAAGTACCTTCTGCCAGAGCTGAACATCGGAGGATATTAGTAATACTGACTGAGCAGATTGGATTCGTGGAACTGATAGATTCAACACTGCACATTCAAAGGAATACCGTGATTTTGTACAGTGCATGTTTATCTGATCCTATATTGAAGAAGCTTGCTATTGGTTTTCTTGGGACCAAACTGAATGATTTTTGTAGCCTAGAGTTAGATGGGTGGATAGTTGGGCTCAAGTGCCAGAGAGTCCAGTCAGTAGTGCAGGTTGGGCACCGCACATCTTCAGGACAACCTCGCTCACTTAGACTGCAGTATGGATGTTGCCCCCTCAAGTAAAGGTGCGAGACCTTTACAAGAATAGGAGCAGCCCTACCAGTTCTCCTCATTCAGATCTGCTTCAGTTAGTCACTTAGCCATTTCACTCAGCCCCCACTCAGTGCAAGAATCCAAAAAGACAGAACTGTTTACAGTGATCACTTTTAAAGCAACAACGAAATAGATATATCCATTACGATGCAGCGCGTAACCCATTCTAGATGCTCAGTAAACGTTTGTTGGATGTACGATTTTATGTTGTATTTGTCGGTGAATCTCTTTCTCTACTGTTAAGCTGTAACTCTGTGACAGCAGGGATGATAACTGTCCTGTTCATCTCTGCAACCCAGGTGCAGGCCCCGGACAGTGGCAAACATTAATAAGCATCCAATTAGTATTTGCTGAATGCATTAAAAAATGATAAACCATTGCCTAACAAGGTATACACTATGAACACTCCCATTTTACATATGTGGAAACTGAGTTCTCAAAAGGTAAAGTGAGGATCCCAAAAGGACTGATGCATGGTGTTGTAGCTCACCCATCCTTCTGGTCTGGGTACCTAATCTCAGTCAGACCATGAAAGGTTTGCACCTTTGGACCCTTTTAATCCATGTATAATCCGTCACTTTGAACAAATTGTTTTGGATTCTGAGGGATGCTGAGAAAAACGGCCAAACAAAACTCACTATTTTATTTATTATCCAGATATTCTTGAAGGTACAAGTAATAGCCTACTTAGGAAGACTCTGAGAAAGGTTTCTCAGTGCTCTGAGCTGGCAAACTTTGATTCCTACTGAGTTACTAGTAGGATTTTGTTTTGGGTTTTTTGGCGGTTTTATTTGTTTGTTTGTTTTTATTTTTAAATAGACTTGCTTTTTAAGGAAGTTTTAGGGTCACAGCAAAATTGAGAGGAAGGTGTAGAGAGTTCCCATATAGTTCCTGCCCCCGGGGCATGCATTGCTTTCCCCACTGTCGACACCCCCGCCTGAGGGGTACATTTGTTACAACCGATGATCCTACACTGACACATCGTTATCATCCAGAGTCCATAGTTTACACTGGGGTTCGCTTTTGGTGGTGTACGTTCTTTGGGTTTAGAAAAAGTATATAATGACATATATCCACCCTTATGGTATCATACGGAGTAGTCTCATGGCGCTAAAACTTTTTGCTCTACCTATTCATCCCTCTTCCCACCCCACCCCAGCCCCTGAGAACCACTGACCTTTTCACTGTCTCTGTAGTTTTGTTTGTTTCAGAATGTCATATAGTTGGAATCATACAGTATGTAGGCTCTTCAGGTTGGCTCATTTCACTTAGTAATATGCATTTAAATTTCCTCCAAGTCTTTTCATGTCTTGATAATACATTGCTTTTTAGTGCTGAATTTATCACAGTTTATTTATCCATTCATCTACTGGAGGACATGTTGGTTACTTCTAAGTTTTGGCAATTATGGATAAATCTGCTATAAATATCTGTGTGCAGGTGTTTGTGTGGATATAAGTGTTCAACTCCTGGGGGTAAATACCAAGGAGTTCAATTGCTGGATCCTCTGGTAAGAGTATGTTTAGTTTTGTAAGGCTGGTGGGCTTTTTATCTTATGAACAATGTGCATTATGTAACTGATTGCAGTTCCCTTTTTGCTTTGTCCACTTGGAAATTCAAAGCCGACTTTGAAGGCCAGCTTTAGTCAATGTGTACCAATGTGTGTTTTTCACTTCTTGCATTTTATAGTTCTTCCTTTTCTTGCCATGATGCTTTTTTATTTGTTTTACTCTTACCGCATTTTAACATGCTGTTACATTTTGCATGCTATCTTTAATTTTATTAATTGGAAATGAGAATCTAATAAATTATCCCAGTAGAGGCACAGTTTGTGGGAGTGATTAACAGATTAAGAGACCCTGGCTTCAGATGCCAATTGTACTATGTACTACTTGTATGACCTTGAGTAAGTTCCTGTACCTCAGTTTCTTCATCCATAAAGTATGATAATGATCATTTCTACCTCAAGGAATTGTTGCCAGTATTAAAGGAGATAATTTATGCATGTTATTTTATTATTGTTTTGGTTTCAGCCCCACGCCACCCGTACTTCTCCTACCCAAATCCACTGACTTAATGCCCTGGAGAAGGTTCTCTCAACCTCCGTACTACTGACATTTGGGGTCAGGTAATTCTGACCTATGGGGGTTGTTCTGTGCATTGTAGGATGTTTTGCCGCCTTCGTGGACTCTACCCACTAGATGCCACTAGCATCCCCTCAGTTGTGACAACCATAAAATGTCTCCAGGCATTGCCAGATATTCCGTGGGGAGCAGAATCATCCCTGAGATGATTGAGAACCTCTGCTTTAAAAGTCTCGTGCTGTCATTTGTTGTTTTCGACCACTTTTCCTCCAGTAATTCTCTATGTCAGATCACATTTACCCAGACCAGTGCACATGTTGTTGGGTTCATTTATTTCTTAAATCCAAATTTCATGGCCCACTTAGAATCCTGTTCTCCACTAATCATAGGGAAACATTTATTGAGCACCAGCAATGGACTTTGTCTTTGAGGAGACATCATCTGGGGAGGAAGTTGGGCCATGTATGCAAACCACTGTGACACATCCCAGTGACTGCTGAAGCTGGTGACATGCAAACTCCCCAGGCCTACACCGTACTTTCAGAATGAAAATGCACGACACATGCTTTGACACAAGATTTTTTTTTTTTTTGGTTGACATTTCAATTTATGTAAAATATTATGAGTGTATACAAATAAGTAGGTAAAAGTTTAATGAGTCATCCTTTTGAAAGGAGCAATTACATGAAATTGGAAAGTACTTGGAAAACTGGGCTATATGGCAGCTCTCTGAGGAGGGAGTGATTAATTTTTCTAGAAATAGGCAGATAGCCCGATTCATACTGAAGCAGTGATAATTGATAAGAGGTTAAAGTGATGTCCCTTCCTGGTACCATTTACATTTTGATGTGGGGCTGGAATGTGCTAAGTGCAAGTATGAGTAATATGGATATGATACTTATAGAAATGGAACCTGAACATATTTTGTAAACAAACTGAAAGCTATTGGGGGGATGGACTGGGCAGGGAATGTTCTTTTTAGCAAACAAAAACAAAGGAAAGCACACCTTGAAAACAAACAAACGAAAGCAAACAAACCAAAGAAATTTCTGGGTCCCTGATGATCTTGGAGATTTTTGCCATGACCAGCCCTGGAGTGAAAGGAGCTTGGATAGAGTCTAATAAGATATGGAGGCAATTCCTAAGAATAAAGACGATGATAGGGAATGTATGAGTTAATGATAAATGGGAAAAAAATTTGGCAGTGTTCTTCTTAATTTTTATTAAAAAAATAAATCAAGAAAGCGTGACTTTCACAAAAACTTGCCTCCCTGCACTTTTCTCTTTGCATCCCTGGCTACTCACCATCACACAAATGAAACCACCCCTTAAGTGCATAGTAATATAGAAGTTTACTGAAACATCCTAGAATTCATTGTTTTCTTATCAAGCTTGGTGCTGCTAATCACCAAAAGTACTTCATTGTACAAGTTTCCTCCCGACTATTACTGTGCTTTATAAATGCCTCATCTCCAAATTCAAGTATCTCCAAGTATATACTAAGTGCGTTGATGTGTCCCTCCTTTCTGATTATCACTGAGATTGTGGTCGGTTTTGAAGATGGAGGGAAAATGAGAACGAAGATGAAGTGCTTTCTGAGAAAGGGCTGAGTTTATGTTCTCACATCAGGCTGTACCACAGAAGTTACAAAGAGCCCCCCCTCATTACCTGTGTACAAACCTATTTGTCTTCAAGCCTAGAGAGCCATATAATCCAATATAGGGACTAGGTGAGAAGGCACTAATACAAATGAGAAATTCATTCTCCATGTGTTTTCTGAAGCTCAACTTTGTACAATCCCATGAAAAACAAAGATACTTGCCCAGTGTGTATAATAGGGTCATTTTAAGGGCACATTTGTTGGACTTCACTCTTTTGGCATCTGTTCAGGACACCTAACAAAAGTCAGTTGTCTCTTACCTTCTCATCACCCCCTCAGCGCTCCCCCTCACCGCAACAAATCCCTAGCAAATTCTACTTGCTGAGTGTCCTCCTATTAGCATAATGGTGTGTGTTAATCTGGAGAAGAAGCATGTGTTTCCTATAAGAAAGTTGTTTTAGGTCTTTAAATGTCTCTGTCAAACACTTTCTTTTTGTTTGGAGAAATAATTACAGATCAGTACTGTTAAAACCAAAACATCAGAGAAATTGCCTGTCCCAATGTTTCTAATTTGGTGGATGTCTGCTTAGTGAATGACAAAAGTTTAGCTTGGCCATGCCAAGAAAAACACATCCAGTTTGAGCATTGCAATTGCTGACTTGGTTATAAGGGATGACAGTCACTGCACTTTAGTTGTTTTCCTCACGTCCCAGTGAAAGAGCTCTCCTTCTACAGGACAGATCTGTTCCTATGACTCCAATAAAGGCAGACAGCTGGTTAAACGGTGATGTGAACCATGGTTGTGTTTGGATACCATTTTTCCCCCTTTTTAAGGAGGCATCTTATGTTGGCCCATAGATACTCAGAACCACCACATTGATATCTTAACTGATTTCTCTTCTCTGTAAACATTTCACCCTAGACTTTTTCCAATCCCAGACCTGGATGTGGTTTTGTCATAACTGTCATGGCTCCACTGGCTGAAGTGAGAAATATATCATTTTGAGAGACTTGTACAGCGTAGCATTTAAATGGACGGTATATTCATGGGATAAAGGTGACAAAGATGTACACACGCACACACGTACATATGTATGCATATAAAACTTTCTTTGGGAAATAGAGAAAATTATAGAGCACAAATAAAAATCAGTCACAATCATAGCGCTGAGTGTGTATTGGAGACAGTAGAGAGTGGGTCAAAGGGAAGTAATAGATGGTGACCCAGGCCTTCCACCTCTGCTCCTACCAGCACAGTTTCTCTCCTATTTGCTGTTTTGTATGATGGAATCCCACATGAGGTTTTGTGTCAAAGAAAGTTTCTACTGCTGAAAGAGATAAAAGTTGAAAAACCACTTTCAAGTCGCACATGGAACAGTCTACTGACCATAATTATGAACAACACACAACAGCCTGGGTGAATCTCATAAGTGCAATATTGAGAAAAGAGGCCAGGCAAAATAGAGTATGAATTGTATGATTCCACTTATACGCAGTACAAAATCATGCAAACTAGTCTATGGTGTTAGAAGTTAGGACAGCGGTTAGAAGGGAGCGTAAGTGGGCGTGCTGTAGGGTTCTGGAAATGCTCTGTTTCTTGATCTGAGTGCTGGTTTCATGGGTGTGTTCAGTTTATGAAAATTCATTGAACTGCACTTACATGTGCGTTTTTCCTATGTAGTTTTACTTCAATAAAAAGATGAACACACAACCAAAGCTTGGCTACTAAGGTGAGATAGTCATGTATTTTGGAAGTTTACTGAGACGAGGAAGGCTTCAGGAAGATCCACCGGGAAGAGGCAGGTGGAAGGAGAAATGCCGAGATGTGGTGGTCTTTAAAACAAATATGTGGCTCTCTAGGATAGATAGGGATGGGGCTGCCATGTCTTCTCGCCACACTGAGCCTCTGGTACAACCCAGTCTCTGAGGTTCACTCTCATCCATACTTCTGAATCCCAAACACACCTGATCCACGGATGTTTGCTGTGTTGATCCATGGCTGTATGCTAGACAGATAGGGCATTCAAATCGAAAAAAGATATATCCTCCTCTTAAAAATCTTGCATTGAAAAGTTTTGGTTTATTAAAGCAACTATTTGGAAATAGCCTAAATATCCAACAATAGGGGATTGTTTGATTCAATTACCTTAGATCCATACAGCCATATAGTAGCAGTCATTAGAATCAATGTTTCATAAGAATATTTAATATATTTTTATATTAAATGTTGTCTTATAGAGAACATCTAAAATATTCTCTATATTCGTTGGGAGAAAATAGGTGAAGAAAACATATTTTATACTATGATAGCCATAGTATTTTATACATTTTATACTATGTACCCATAGCAAAAAAACAAACAAACAACAACCTGGAAGGATATGCACCAAAATGTTATCATCTAGGCATGAGACAATGATGATTTTTATTTACATTTCTTATATCAATTTGCTAAATTTGTCATCTGGAACATGTGCTGTTTTTGTAGTACAGAAAAATTATGTTTCTTTAAAATAAGAGTCATTGGGGCTTCCCTGGTGGCACAGTGGTTGAGAGTCCGCCTGCCGAGGCAGGGGACATGGGTTCGTGCCCCGGTCCAGGAAGATCCCACATGCCGCGGAGCAGCTAGGCCCATGAGCCATGGCCGCTGAGCCTGCGCGTCCGGAGCCTGTGCTCCGCGACTGGGGAGGCCACAACAGTGAGAGCCCCACGTAACGCAAAAAAAAAAAAAAAAAAAGAATCATTCAATTTAGGAAAGTTAGACAAAATATAAATATTAAAAAAAGTAATTCAAATTCCAGGGAATAAATAAATGCCAGGCATAAGTACTGACATTAAATCTTGTGAGCACGAAGAGGGAGCAAATACTAAGAAGTCATCAGAGGCAGTGGGACTTCAGCTGAGCTTGAATTCTGATATCAGTGATGATAGATAGCATTCAGGCAATGCTTGCCCTCTGCTGAGAATTGCTTCATTAGGATTTTCCATACATTACCTCACAGTAACTTCATGATGTAAGTGATGGTATTTCTCCATTTTTTTAAGATGAGAAAACCATTTAGAACAGAGAAAATATCTCATAATCACTCTCATCATACAACAGAGAAAATTACCTGTCCTAGATCCCATGGCTAGTAAGTTTCACAGCCAGTGTTACTAGAATCCACTTTTGTCTAATTCGAAAGACTATTTTCCCTACCTTGCCTTGTTCCTTAGAAGGAGAAGCAAAACTCAATAAGGTTAGCTTTCTTTGTTTTCAGTCAGTGTGTATGTTTGGGGGTGGGGGAAGGTGATGGAGACAAAAAATGGAACCACTCAAGCAAATAGCATTTCCTCCACCTAATAGCCTTTTTGCCTGATAGTAAGTTATGGGTCAGGAAAAATGGGAAAGTTCTTTCTCTGATTCAGCATAGGAAATCATTATGCAGAGGCTCTGTTGCCTCTTTCAGAATAAAATGTAACATGATACTTCGGGTTTAACTTTGAGAAGTGTACAGCCAAACTTTCTGGGTTTGTTGATATATATTGTCTT
The DNA here is from genome assembly GCF_949774975.1 of Lagenorhynchus albirostris. Classification (NCBI taxonomy): domain Eukaryota; kingdom Metazoa; phylum Chordata; class Mammalia; order Artiodactyla; family Delphinidae; genus Lagenorhynchus; species Lagenorhynchus albirostris. Next base: position 133,660,596 of record NC_083097.1, read on the forward strand.
CCAAATTGTCTGCACTCCATTACCTGATTGGAGATGCTCTGCTCTCAGATGGCTTGGAGTTCATCCTCCAAGTATCTGTAAGAGCATCCTGGGCCTGTTTATCAGATTCCTTGCTAGTGCTACAAACGGAAGGATCTTTAAAAGGTGCAAAGATTTTATGCAGGTGGTAAATCTAAATCTATCAAAAATAAGTTCTTTACCTCTCTGATGAAATGGATATACAGAATGTGAGAGGTATATGAAATGCATTTGCTCTTATGCACCGTCCACCTGGAGAAAAGAATTAAAATTCTGAGTATTCCTCTAAACAGATATGACAATATCATTTGATGTATACTAGACAAGTTTAGATGTTAGATCTTAATGTATATTTAAGAATAAGCTTTCAACTTTATTACATTTTTAAGGAACCCCTCATATATATAGTTTACCAAAACGTAGACTGGAATGACACTTTTTGTGTCTTTTGTTTACTAAATTGCAATGTCAGGATAATAAATGCTGAGGTTGGAGTATGTGTGTGTTTCATTTCTCTTAGGGAGTTCTGTACTTCAAGGGCTTTTCTCTTCAACATTGCAGATAAAACACTACATCACACTCTTTAGTGAAAGAGACACTTTCTCCTTCAAGATGCCTGTTCAGCTGTTCCACAGCTGAAGAGCTGGGGAGACTTAAAATTACATTCCTTTTCCTGCCATTAAAAGGGAATGGGGGGAGGAGTGAGGACAAGAAACTTGCATCTGGTTCAATTTCTTTGCCAAATTCTTCATTTAATTGTTTTGTAATTTGAAGAAAACCACAAGTGACAAGATGAAATTGCTAGGAACATAAATACAGAATTTAATTGTTCATGTCAGAATTTCAATTCCCAAACCGTGGTAATCCAAGTCGCAGTTTTGGACCAACAAAGAGGAAAAGCAGTGGAGACTGTTGCTGAGTTTTCTGAGCCCCCATGATTCCACCTCCCCACCCATACCAAGTTCATATAAAGTCCTTCAATCAGGAAGAGAGAGAGGAAGAGGGAAGTTCACTCTTCTCATCTCTATGGATTTGATCCTAACAGCTGGGATCCAAGGTTCCTCAAGAAAAGCCATCACATCGAGTCCACGATCCAAAATAAAACAGCACCTAAGTGTTAAACACTTCATTGATAAGCGCCTATAAATTCAAAGAATCTTTGATAGTAATGAGGTTCTTCTAAAGGGGTGCCTTTATTTTGGTTTATGACATAAACTTCCCTGGACCAAGGGGCAGTTTAACCCAGTTGGGGTTACTCTTGATTTTAAGTTAGGAAATGTATGTTACTCTCAGCCGCCAAGCAGAGTTTGCTTTTCTTGTTCCACTGCCTGGAATAGCGTTACATCGGTAGTATATGCTCAATTTGTATTTGTTGACTAAATTTGTTTGATGAGCAAATGCACAGTAGAATGAGCCCTGGGGTTTTATAAAATAGTTGAGTAGACAAGTGTCTCAATTCTCTATGTTCTTTTCAAGTCTTATGAAGTCTCCAAATTCTAACTTACCAGATCTGCATCACATTCCCTTAAAGCTCTGGTTTTGGCTCCATTAAAATCTAACAAAGTAATTGGGACTAAGATGCTATTGACTTAGAATGGTTTAGTTTGCCATCTAACTCAGATTATTTTATTTTTATAAGCTTGATTTGTATTCAGAAATCACAGGGTCTATTTTAGAGTCAAAGGGGACTGTGTTGGGAGTGGACTTACCTCTATGTGTCTACAGGCCAAATTATTTCTTTCTTTGAATCTGAACCTTGAAAGGAAAGATTAGTTCCTAATCTTAGCTCAGGGTACTATTTTATAAGATAGTTTGCAGGAGTGATTGGTTATGCTATACAGTGAAGCAATTTAAATCCCTTTTATATAGACATATTCACAAATCATAGAACAAAAAAGTGAAAAGAGTCACAAGAGAGGAAAATCCAGAATTACTCGGGTCATGTACATGATTAAGAAAACATATTATAAAGGGACTTATTTATCCAGAAGATTCTTGTGAGATTTTAAAGGACAGTGAATTCTGTATACGTACCTTAAAACACTTTCTTTCAACAACAGATGGTAGACATGACTCATTACTTGATGTGATATGGAAGAATCTTAAAATTTATATAAATACTTTTTGCTTCAAGAAAAGTACATTCATGATTTTCCCTCTTCCTGATAATAGTGGGAAAATCCAGGCAAATCTTAGTTATCCATCCCACGTAGTACATATTAGTGGCTCTCAATCTCATTTACACTGAATCTCACCAACCTATCAAAAATCTTGGATTTATCATGACAGGGAAAAAATCTTTTTTTTTTTCCCTAAGTAAGAAAAACTCTATTTCAACAGCAATCTTGTTATATTTTTAAGGATGTCAAATATTGTAGTAAAAAGTACTGTCAGGAATGAGTTTTGTAGTTCTGGCTTTAATACTCAGATAAATGAAGACAATGGTGTATTGTTTCTTGAGTTGCATTATGATACTTACACCAAAGATTTTCTATAAAATTTCACCATATGGATTGGGTATGATGATAATAGTTTGGTAATTAAGGCAAGTCAAAAGTTGCAAACTTTGGTGAGTGACCACTTATTTGCTTCTCTATTCATCCCAATATACCATTATATTGAAAATTAGTGCTATAAGAGATGCTACAAACACCTCCTCCATGCAGCCTTTCCAGATTAGCTCCATTAACCACCTGAGAAGTTTTCAGATAGAAAGAGCTAATTGGTTTGTCTTGGGTGATATACTTCTCTGGTAGGGCAGTAGTCATCTTGAGGTATCTTTCTAACCACAGAGCCATCTACTCCCATGTTATTCTGGAAACTGCCTATTCCATTCCTTCATCCAGGAAGGACCCCAGCAGCCATTTCTGTAATGAACAACTATACCCTCACTGGCAAATTGGGCCAAAGCTGGCCATGATGCAAGCAGGGTCATGTGGTTCTCTTTCTTGGAAATCTATAATTAGGACCAAGAGAAGATAGAGTCAGCTTGTCTGTGTGGCTAGAAGTCAACATGTAGACTCAAATTGGAGGTAGCCAAATTCAGCCACATGTACCTAAGATGCAGAGATAGTGAAGAACAAAACAGAGACAAAGCTGAGAGAAAGGGAGAGATGGAAAGAGTTCCTTTCCACTTCCTAGTTCTATATCCTGAGATCCAAGTAATTCCTGCCCTTGATTTCTATGAGACACCTTTTTATCTCATAGCAAATTCTCTTTTTTTTGCCTTAAACTGGCCAGGAATTAGTTCTTGTTACTTGCTGCCTTAGTGTCCCAGTGAATTCAGGTAATTTGCCCTTGGGAGGTTTTGAAAATATTGGCCTGGTTTCCTCCATTTCACTTCATGGTCTCTAGGACCAGGTGTCAGGCATCCTGGGAGCATCTTCTGAATGCTCCAATAGCTTGTTTCAGGGATCTGTCTTCAGCCTGTGCTGCCATTTGGGGTGGGATGGAGTGGAGGTTAAGATGACGGGATTTCTCCATAAATCCTAATCTCGCTGGGAACCATCTCAGCTCTTCTGAGTTGCCTGGTCTTCTTGGATGAGGATTCAAAAACTATGTTTTACTTGATGTTCTCACGCTTCTCAGTAACAAGTTTATATATGAGTATATTATATATAATTTTGAACTGGGACATTGGTGGGAATCTTACGGCAGACATCTTCTGATGAATTCAGTGCCAGCTGCCAATTTTCAAAATTATGTTTGGAATAGATTTAGTTACACTTTGTGTAGAAGCCAATTTTCCTTTATTATATTTCATATTTTGTAGTTTGACTTTTAATTTGCTTCAATCTTATTTGGAGAAAATGTATCCTTGGCTTTAGAAGGAAGGTCTTGCAATCTGCTTAATCTTGCTGCCACCACTTAATTCTTTTTTTTTTGGTTTTTTTCTTTTATTTATTTTTTTCTTTTATTTTTTTATACAACAGGATTTTATTAGTTATCTATTTTATACATATTAGTGTATATATGTTAATCCCAATCTCCCAATTCATCCCCCCCGACCCCGCTTTCCCCCCTTGGTGTCCATACATTTGTTCTCTACATCTTTGTCTCTGTTTCTGCCTTGCAAACAGATTAATCTGTACCATTTTTCTAGATATCATATACACGCATTACTATATGATATTTGTTTTTCTCTTTCTGACTTACTTCACTCTGTATGACAGTCCTTAGGTCCATGCATGTCTCTACAAATGACCCAGTTTCGTTCCTTTTTCTGGTTGAGTAATATTCCATTGTATATTCTTTATCCATTCGTCTGTCTGTGTGCATTTAGGTTGCCTCCATGACCTGGCTATTGTAAATAGTGCTGCAATGAACATTGGAGTGCATGTGTCTTTTTGAATTATGGTTTTCTCTGGGCATATGCCCAGTAGTGGAATTGCTGGGTCATAGGGTAATTCTATTTTTAGTTTTTTAAGGAGTCTCCAAACTGTTCTCCATACTGGCTGTATCAATTTACATTCCCACCAACAGTGCAAGAGGGTTCCTTTTTCTCCACACCCTCTCCAGCATCTGTTGTTTGTAGATTTTCTGATGATGCCCATTCTAACTGGTGAGAGGTGATACCTCATTGTAGTTTTGATTTGCATTTCTCTAATAATTAGTGATATCAAGCAGCTTTTCATGTGCCTCTTGGCCATCTGTATGTCTTCTTTGGAGAAATGTCTGTTTAGGTCTTCTGCCCATTTTTGGATTGGGTTGTTCGTTTCTTTAATATTAAGCTACATGAGCGGTTTATATATGTTGGAGATTAATCCTTTGTTGGTTTCTTCGTTTGTAAATATTTTCTCCCATTCTGAGGGTTGTCTTTTTGTCTTGTTTATAGTTTCCATTGCTGTGCAAAAGCTTTTAATTTTCATTAGGTCCCATTTGTTTATTTTTGTTTTTATTTCCGTTACTCTAGGAGGTGGGTCAAAAAAGATCTTGCTGTGATTTATGTCAAAGAGTGTTCTTCCTATGTTTTCCTCTAAGAATTTTATAGTGTCTAGTGTCACATTTAGGCCTTTAATCCATTTTAAGTTTATTTTTGTGTATGCTGTTAGGGAGTGTTCTAATTTCATTCTTTTACATGTAGCTGTCCAGTTTTCCCAGCACCATTTATTGATGAGGCTGTCTTTTCTCCATTGTATATCCTTGCCTCCTTTGTCATAGATTAGTTGACCATAGGTGCATGGATTTATCTCTGGGCTTTCTATATTGATCCATTGATCTATATTTCTGTTCTTGTGCCAGTACCATATTGTCTTGATTACTGTAGCTTTGTAGTATAGTCTAAAGTCAGGGAGTCTGATTCTTCCAGCTCCATTTCTTTCCCTCAAGATGACTTTGGCTATTCAGGGTCTTTTGTGTCTCCATACAGATTTTAAGATATTTTGTTCTAGTTCTATAAAAAATGCCATTGGTAATTTGATAGGGATTGCACTGAATCTGTAGATTGCTTTGAATAGTATAGTCATTTTCACAGTATTGATTCTTCCAATACAAAAACATGGTATATCTCTCCATATGTTTGTGTCATCTTTGATTTCTTTCATTAGTGTCTTATAGTTTTCTCAGTACAGGTCTTTTACCTCGTTAGGTAGGTTTATTCCTAGGTATTTTATTCTTTTTGTTGCAGTGCTGAATGGGATTGTTTCCTTAATTTCTTTTTCTGATCTTTCATTGTTCATGTATAGGAATGTAAGAGATTTCTGTGCATTAATTTTGTATCCTGCAACTTTACCAAATTCACTGATTAGCTCTAGTAGTTTTCTGGTGGCATTTAGGATTCTCTATGTATAGTATTATGTCATCTGCAAACAGTGACGGTTTTACTTCTTCTTTTCCAATTTTTATTCCTTTTATTTCTTTTTCTTCTCTGTCAGGACTAGGACTTCCAAAACTATGTTGAATTGCAGTGGTGAGAGTGGACATCCTTGTCTTGTTACTGATCTTAGAGGAATTGCTTTCAGTTTTTCACAATTGAGAATGATGTTTGCTGTGGGTTTATCATATATGGTCTTTATTATGTTGAGGTAGGTTCCCTCTATGCCCACTTTCTGGAGAGTTTTTATCATAAATAGGTATTGAATTTTGTCAAAAGCTTTTTCTGCATCTATTGAGATTATCATATGGTTTTTATTCTTCAATTTGTTAATATGGTTTATCACATTGATAGATTTGCGTATATTGAAGAATCCTTGCAACCCTGGGATAAATCCCACTTGATCATGGTGCATGATCCTTTTAATGTGTTGTTGGATTCTGTGTGCTAGTATTTTCTTGAGGGTTTTTGCATCTATATTCCTCAGTGATATTGGTTTGTAGTTTTCTTTTTTTGTAGTACCTTTGTCTGGTTTTGGTATCAGGGTGATGGTGGCCTCGAAGAATGAGTTTGGGAGTGTTCCTTCCTCTGAAATTTTTTGGAGAAGTTTGAGAAGGATGGGTGTTAGCTCTTCTCGAAATGTTTGATAGAATTCACCTGTGAAGCCATCTGGTCCCAGACTTTCGTTTGTTGGAAGATTTTTAATCACAGTTTCAATTTCATTACTTGTGATTGGTATGTTCATATTTTCTATTTCTTCCTGATTCAGTTTTGGAAGGTTATACCTTTCTGAGAATTTGTCCATTTCTTCCAGGTTGTCCATTTTATTGGCATAGAGTTGCTTGTAGTAGTCTCTTAGGATGCTTTGTATTTCTGTGGTCTCTGTTGTAACTTCTTTTTCATTTCTAATTTTATTGATTTGAGTTCTCTCCCTCTTTTCCTTGGTGAATCTGGCTAATGGTTTATCAATTTTGTTTATCTTCTCAAAGAACCAGCTTTTATTTTTATTGATCTTTGCTATTGTTTTCTTTGTTTCTATTTCATTTATTTTTGCTCTGATAGTTATGATTTCTTTCCTTCTACTAACTTTGGGTTTTGTTTGTTCTTCTTTCTCTAGTTCCTTTAGGTGTAAGGTTAGATTGTTTATTTGAGATTTTTCTTGTTTCTTGAGGTAGGATTGTATTACTATAGACCTCCCTCTTAGAACTGCTTTTGCTGCATCCCATAGGTTTTGGATCATCGTGTTTTCATTGTGATTTGTCTCTAGGTATTTTTTGATTTCCTCTTTGATTTCTTCAGTGATCTCTTGGTTATTTAGTAACCTATTGTTTAGCCTCCATGTGTTTGTGTTTTTTACATTTTTTTCTCTGTAACTGTTTTCTAATGTCCTAGCATTGTAGTCAGAAAAGATGCTTGACATGATTTCAATATTCTTAAATTTACTGAGGCTTGATTTGTGACCCAAGATGTGATCTATCCTGGAGAATGTTCTGTGTGCACTTGAGAAGTGTAATCTGCTGCTTTTGAACAGAATGTCCTGTAAATATCAATTAAATCTATCTGGTCTATTGTGTCATTTAAAGCTTATGTTTCCTTATTAATTTTCTGTCTGGATGATCTGTCCATTGGTGTAAGTGAGGTGTTAAAGTCCCCCAATGTTATTGTATTACTGTCGATTTCCTCTTTTATAGCTGTTAGGAGTTGCCTTATGTATTGTGGTGCTCCTGTGTTGGGTGCATATATATTTACAATTGTTATATCTTCTTCTTGGATTGATCTCTTGATCATTATGTAGGGTCCTTCCTTGTCACTTGCAACATTCTTTATTTTAAAGTCTATTTTATCTGATATGAGTATTGCTACTCCAGCTTTCTTTTGATTTCCATTTGCATGGAATATCTTTTTCCATCTCCTCACTTTCAGTCTGTATGTGTCTCTAGGTCTGAAGTGTGTCTCTTGTAGACAGCATATATATGGGTCTTGTTTTTGTATCCATTCAGCTGGTTTGTGTCTTTTGGTTGGGGCATTTAATCCTTTCACATTTAAGGTGATTATCAATATATATGTTCCTATTACCATTTTCTTAATATTTTGGGTTTGTTTTTGTAGGTTCTTTTCTTCTCTTGTGTTTCCCACTTAGAGAAGTTCCTTTAGCATTTGTTGTAAAGGTGGTTTGGTGGTGCTGCAGTCTCTTAGCTTTTGCTAGTTTGCAAAGCTTCTGATTTCTCTGTCGAATCTGAATCAGATTCTTGCCGGGTAGAGTAATCTTGGTTGTAGGTTCTTCCCTTCATCACTTTAAATATATCGTGCCACTCCCTTCTGGCTTGTAGAGTGTCTGCTGAGAAGTCAGCTGTTAACCTTATGGGAGTTCCCTTGTATGTTAATTGTCGTTTTTCCCTTGTTGCTTTTAATAATTTTTCTTTGTCTTTAATTTTTGTCAGTTTGATGACTGTGTCTCGGTGTGTTTCTCCTTGGGTTTATCCAGCCTGGGACTCTCTGCACTTCCTGGACATGGGTCGCTATTTCCTTTCCCATGTTAGGGAAGATTTCGACTATAATCTCTTCAAATATTTTTTTGGGTCCTCTCTCTCTATGTTCTCCTTCTGGTACCCCTATAATGTGAATGTTGGTGAATTTAATGTTGTCCCAGAGGTCTCTTAGGCTGTCTTCATTTCGTTTCATTCTTTTTTCTTTATTCTGTTCCATGGCAGTGAATTCCACCATTCTGTCTTCCAGGTCACTAATCTGTTCTTCTGCCTCAGTTATTCTGCTATTGATTCCTTCTAGTATATTTTTCATTTCAGTTATTGTATTGTTCATCTATGTTTGTTTTTTCTTTATTCTTCTAGGTGTTTGTTCTTTAATTCTTCTAGGTCTTTGTTAAACATTTCTTGGTTTAATTCTTCTAGGTGTGTGTTAAACATTTCTTGCATCTCCTCAATCTTTGCCTCCATTCTTTTTCCGAGGTCCTGGATCATCTTCACTATCAGTATTCTAAATTCTTTTTCTGGAAGGTTACCTATCTCCACTTCATTTAGTTTTATCTTGTTCTGAGGTTTTACCTTGTTCTTTCATCTGGTACATAGTCCTCTGCCTTTTCATTTTGTCTATCTTTCTGTGAATGTGGTTTTTGTTCCATGGGCTGCAGGATTGTAGTTCCTCTTGCTTCTGCTGTCTGCCCTCTCACACCAGTTGATTTTTGGCCACTGTTTTTACAATGATGGCTACCTTTTCTTCAGTGTCTTGGTGAATTGAGGATTACAAATCCTGGTTTTTGGGAGGTTTTCTTTTTTTTTTTTACTTGGCCCCATAATTAAAAATCTACTACTTCTCTCCTTAATGAACAGTTAGGTTGAGATTCTAGATTAGTGGTCCTCAAATTGTAGAACATATCAAAATCACCTGAAGGCCTTGTTAAAACCCAAGTTGCTCGTTCCCACCCCAGAGTTTCTGATTCAGTATCTGGCATGGGTCCTAATAAATAGTGTTTCTAATATGTTTCAAGTAGGTGTATTGCTGCTAATCGGGACTACACATTGAAAACTACTGTTTAAAACATGAAAGGAAGAGTTGCTCTTGGCTTTCCACGTGTGTTACACAAATCACCAACTTTTGATTTTCTTTAGCCACTAAACCAGTATCATCATACAAAACCCACCAGGCTAAATTTTATTGAAAGTGCTTGGAATTACTGTGGTGTAACTCAAGGGTATAAGAAGTTGATTAGGATTATTCAGACAAATGGAACCAATAGGATATTTATTAATTTTTATTAATAAACCAATAGGATATATACTTATTAATAAAAACTTATTATAAGGAATTGGCTCATGCAAATATGGAGGCTGAGAAGTCCCAAGATCTGCAATTGGCAAGCCAGAGACCCAGGAAAACCAATAGTATAGTTCCATTCTGGGTCCAAAGGCCTGAGAACCAGGAGAGCCGATTGGTGTAAGTTCCAGTCCAAGTGCAAGAGAAAACCAGTGACCAGCTCAAACAGGCAGAATAATGTCCCTCTTACTCAACCTTTTTGTTCTATTCAGGTATTCAATTGGTTGGATGAAGCCTATCCACATTAGAGGGGCCAATCTGTTTTGTCTATGGATTCAAATTTTAATTTCTTCCAAAGCCAAACCCTCATAGACACACTCAGAATACTGTTGGACCATATGTCTAGGTACCCCATGACCTAGTCGAATTGATACATAAAATTCACCATCACAGGAGCCATTGTTTTCATTTATTTGAATATTAAAACAGAACTACATGATTCATTCTCAACAGTACTTACTACTGTAGCTTTTGGTATCATTAAAAATTAAAATTCATGAAATATATAATAAGGTATTTATCAAAATAGGAATCTTCATATTGAGGGAAAAAAGACTTATTTGTCTATATCATGATAAAAGCCAAGACTTTTCATGTTTATTATAGACATTCTTATGCTGATTACAGCCAGTTCAAAGCTGTAATGATAACTCTATCACTGTCCTTCATGTACAAAACTATATTTTCTTGAATAGGAAAGAAAAGTGTGGAATTGCTTCTAGTTTATACCAAGAATTTCACTAACCCTCAACCTTCTGTATTTATGACTTTTATTGATCCAGCTGTAGAATTGTGTCTATTTAAATGCTTCTACTTCCTCACACTCATTTATTTTGTGGGGTGGAGAGATTTTTGAGGGTCAAAATATGGCTAGCCCTCGAGAAAATGTGATGAGCGTGAACATCATGGGTATAGTACGAGAGAAAAAGGCTGAGATCCACTGCCTCATGAGACCAATTGCCACTTTTCTCCCCTTGGATTTCACAAGCTTTTAATAGGAATCATAATTTATTCTGAATGATCAGTATGTTCCCATTGTGGACATGGCAGTGTTGCCAGGCAACATGAAAATACAAGTGATGGGTCTTAACACTGTCACAGATGATAAAGACATAAGGAGTAGAAAGAGTCCCAAGTACTGCAATCTTAGAACCATTGCCTTACCAAAGAGGTGATAGACCTGGGGGCTGGAGGCAAAGATGGAGGTGAGGGAGATGGAGGGTCAGGACTGTGAGTCAGAAGTTGCCAATATCCACATCATTTTAACTGATGCTGAGGAGCATTGGAGGCAGGATTCTAGGTCCAGCCATCCAGTTTTGAAGGGAGCAAGGATGACTTCAGTAGGCCTCATAATTCATTCATGCACTCCTTCCTTCCTTCCTTCCTTCCTTCCTTCCTTCCTTCCTTCCTTCCTTCCTCCCTCCCTCCCTCCCTCCCTCCCTCCCTCCCTCCCTTCCTCCCTCCCTCCCTTCCTTCCTTCCATATTGAGTCTTTTGTGTGTCAGGCACTATGCTGGGCCCTGGAGATCATGAGATAAACAATCCAAACATGGTTCTACCTACCCAGAACTTACACAGTAGCAGGGAAGACAAGTCAGGAAAGATTAATTATCTAGTAAATGATTTAATTCCATTTCTGCTGTTATTAATAAGAAGTATGTACAGAAGTTTGGGCAGTCAGGAAAGGTTTCCAGGAAGAAGCAAAGCTGTTTAAACTGAGGCTTAAAGGAATGAGAAGAAATTAATTAGTTTTAGAGGAAAGGACTGCAAGGAAGAGGAAAATGATGGGAGAGTGTTTCAGGTAGAGAAAACAGCAGGTATGAAGTGCCTGAAGTGGGAAGGAGCCACCAGGTGTTGGTGCATGGATGCAGGGGCTGGATCTCACCCCCATAGCCACAGTCCTTGTGCAGGATGCAGTCTACAAACCTACAGTTACCTTGGTGCTATATTATGACGGCAGATTCTCTTTGCTCATTTTGTTTGGCATCTCAGTTATATTTCCTACCAATTAACTGTTGCTTTCTTCTTGAAACACTCTCTTCCCCAGGCTCACATGACCCCACACTCCACTCGTCTTCCTTTTACCTCTGCTGGTGCTTCCTTCTCAGTCAGCCTCCGCATGATGGTGCATCCCAAGGTTCAGTCTTCAGACTTCCTCTCCTTTATTGACATTGGGGCCCAAGGCTTTAAATCTCAGTATTGTGATGATGTCTGCATTATTATCTCCACCCTGACTTCCCCTTGGCGCCCCACCTTCTTGAGTCCAACTGCTTATGTGACATCTCTACTTACGTATCGAATACACATCACCTCATACATAGCATGAATTAAACAGATCTTCATTTCCCTTCAAACCTAACTTATGCCTTTCCTATATTCCTTCCATCTCAGGAAATGGCACTTAATTCATGCAGTTGTTTGGGTCAAAAACCTAGGCGTTATACCAGAATCCTCTGTCTCTCTCTTTTTTTTTTTTTTTTTTTTGATGCCACAGTAACTCCATCAGCAAGTCCCATCAACTCTACCTCTAAAATATATTCCAGATTTTCTTCTCCCATCTTAGTCAGTGCCACCATGACCTTGTACCTGAGCAGAGCAGCAGCCCTTCAGCAGCAGCCCTTCACTGGTCTCCCTGCTTCTACCTTGTCCTTTAAAATCTATATTCTATCAAGAGGTTAGGAGACTGTTTCCTGCAGTTCTACAACTCTCTAATGGATTCTTATTTCAACCAAAATTGAATTTTACCATCATCTACAAGGTCCTATTTGGTGTGTCCCCTGACTACCTGCCTACAGCTCTCAACTCCTCCTCCTTCTCTTCTCACCCTCATTCTAGGATCAAGTCACACTGGGGTCTTTCTGTTTATTAAACTCGTGGTGCTTATTCCCATCTCAAGGCCCTTGTACTTACCGTCTTCTCAAAGAACATGGTTCCCCCAGATATGCTCACCCCTGTCTCATCTCATCACTCAGGCCACTGCTCAGGGAAGATGGTCTTCAGTAGCCTTTCCCTCCCCACAGTCACGAGCTCTCCCAGGACTTGCTCTTTTTCTCTTCATAGGCTTAGCATAATTGGAAATTCTCATTTATGTTACTTGTTTGTTTCTCTGGACATCTTCCTCTAGTATATAAGATTCCTGAAGGCACATTCTTGGCCTAACTAGTAACTCCAGCACCTAGAATACTACCTGGCATACAATAGGTGGTCAATAAATAGTTAGGAGTGAGTGAAGGATAGAATTTTTGCTACTTGAAATGATACAGTCAAGGGCCAATACCTTAAATTCCCAGACAAATGGACAGATGAATGTCTGTATCATATCTAGATTGGAATGTATGGAAAAGTAGGTAGTTTCTAGGCCTATGGCCATACTTACATTGTAAACTTAGGCAGGGGTTGAATGTACAGCATGTGGCTGATACTTACAGTTAGTAGCTCCTTAGAAGGGAGAATATTGAAAAATAAAAAACACGGGTTCTTTAGGTCAAGGGACCTGAATTTTAATTCTCTGCCAGCTTACAAATATTTCTTAAGCTATATCATCAACTATGCAATAGAAATCATACCACCTGACCTGTAGGTCTGTAGTAGGGATTAGCCACATGTACAAAAAGGCATAAGATGAAATCTGGCACATGGTAGATGTTTAGTAAACCACATTGGGCCTGGCAGTGACACTGATATTATGGCTGTCATTTGACTGAAACAATGAGAGTACTGTGCCTAACCTAGTCAGTGTTTCCTCCTTGCCCTTGTAATTCGCTCTTGTTGCTCTCTCTTTGCCCTTTCATGGCCCTCCTTTCCCTCACAACTCTATTCCAGACTAACTCTTCCATGTCCTTCATCCGTCAGTCTATCTGTCTCTACATTCTTATCACCTATGCATGGACGTATGCACTCATTTATTTGTCCATTCAGTATACTCATCAAATATTTATTCAGTGCTTACTTTATGCCGGATTTTAGGCTTTAGCAACAAACAGGAGCACTTGAAGTTATCATATTGGCTCAATCATTTAAGCTCTTACATAATTAAGGGTCAAGATTAGTACATTTAAGGAGTAGGAGCAAACCTTATGGCATAGTATCTGCACATAGCAAATACTAAGTAGATATTTAATGACTTTGAAGACTGCTTAGTGTAGTAGCAAGTATAGGGGACTTGGAACTAGATAGACCTGGGTTCAAATCCTAGCATTACCACTGGTTTTCTGTGTCATGTGAAATACATCTTCTTCACCTTACATCTCCTCCCACCAGCACGGATGATGCCTTCCTAATGCTCTAAGGTTCAGCTCTGGGAAGGCTCTTCTGACCCATCTCACTCCAAGTTAGTCCCTATCCTGTGGACTTCTGAAATTCTGGGTACCTCTGTTTTAGCATTTATCACATCTGGGTTTATGTGTCTATTTCCACATCGCATTTTTAAGCTACTTAAGGAATAGAAAAATCATATTTGTGTTTCTGTCTCATCTCTAACATAGCACACACAGTGATTTGCCCACTGTCCTTTTTGCATTGCCCCACTCAGTTTGCACACTTCACTTGCCCTGGTGTGTTAGTTGTTTTGGAAATATTGCTGAGACATTACTTGAGTGTTTGACCTTCCTAACTAAAGTATCAGCTCTCCAAGGACAGGGCCCCATCTTCTCCACCTTGTTTATCACTCCTTCCGACCCATGCTCTGGTCTGGTCTGTGTAAATGTCCCCTGTCCATATTGTTGACCAAGTGTTGAGAAAGTAACTCTCCAAATGTTAAATCCTTTAAAGAGGTCAGCAGAATCCTTATTTTGCCATTTTCCTTGTTCTTTGATGACAAAAGAATCCCCCTAGAATTTCTTCTATGCTGTTCACTTGCCATCAGCCCCAGATGACCTCCTCAAAGGCACAACCTCTGTAGGTAAAAGGTATTTGTTCATCTTTATGAATGTCAGTCTCTTGACATTCACGGTAAATAGACAAGTTCTCAGTCTCTTGACATTCGTAGCAAATAGACGAATCCTTCAGTAAATGACAGTGGTCCCCAGCATCTCATTAGAAACTCTTGGGGATAAACACTCAAGGGTAGTCGTTGTTCAGGCTCAACTTTCAAAGGCTTTGTAATGTGCTTACCTACAAAAAAAAAAATGTATACCGTCACCTGTCACAGCCTCAACAGCAGCATTTTTAGAGCCCTCATCTATATTTAAACTTGGTCTTGCTTAGTCAGGAGCGGAGATGTTGCCTGCCAGCATTTCCAAACAGCAAGAAAGACACAGCAGCTTCCAGTATAACGAGCACAGCTCATGAGGGCTGCTTCTTTGGTATTCACTACTGCATCGGTTTGCCAGATGATGCTGATCTTATGCCATTTCGATGACTTTCTCTCCAATCTTCAACAGACTTCAGGGCCTTGGGCTTCCCAGTGGGTCATTTAAGCAATAATCCATTCATTATTCATTACTGAATTAACAAATATTTATTGAGTAGTTACTATGACTTGAGCCCCACCTACTACTTTAGAAGGCGATTGTGTAATGGTTAAGAGCATGGGTTCTGAAACCAAATTACATGGGTTCAAGACCCAGAATGTCCCACTTATTAGCTGTGGAACTTTGGGCAGCTTATGTAACCTCTCTGTACCACAGTTTCTCCATTAGTCAAAGGAGGATAATAATACCTTCTTCATGAGTTGTTGTGAAAATTAAGACTTAACACCTAAAGTGCTTAGAACTGGGTAATGATGGCTGTTGTTCGTTAGTATTACTATTATGTCTCTGGCCCTGAACAAGGCTCTTGGAATTACAATGATGAACAGATTTGTTAATGTTCTTGCTTAGAGTCCAATAAGAGAAATTAAAAAATAATGATGTTAATGATTGTATACAGTAATTACGATAAGCATATATTGGAAAGGAATGTGAGGGCATAATCACAAAGGAATCTGTCCCTAACGAGGATTAGGTCTATCTTCTACCTAATCTACAAGCAGTAAATTTGTGCTTTACATAGTCTGCAAGCATTAGGTTTGTATTCTATGTAATCTGTAAGCATGTACCGAGGTTGCACAAGTGGAGACAGAGTGGTAGGCCAGGAAAGAGTGAAACAGAAGAGCTATAAAGGGTTTTTAAAGCCATGTTAAAGATTTTAGTCTTTATCCATTTGGGAATAGAAATTCACTGAAGGATTTTAAACAGGTGGGGACCTGGTGTTTCATTTGTGTTTGAAACTAGTATTCCGGCTACACCTTAGAAAATGGATTAGAGAGGTGCCCGAAAATAGATACGACGAGACTGCTTAAGTGACCATTTTAATGATCAAGGCAAAAGGCCAAGGTAGCTTGGATTACAATGGTGTAGGTAGAGAAGGTGATAAATATAGACTAGATCCTTCTCATGTTGCCTGGTATCTTCTACCCTTGGAATACCAGCTCTGCCTTTGCCCAAGGTGATGGAGTAGTTTACTTTTGTAAACCCTCTACTAGAATCTAAATATTACCAGGTCTCCTAATGGGAGGGACAGGCCACCAATTGATATTCAAATGTTCAGAAATTTTTTGTTCAGATGCATGGAATCTTCTGGTGGTGCTGAGAAGTCAAAAAAAAAATATGTATACATGTTTAGGGGAAGAGAAGGAAAAGAATGTTGAAAGTAATTATACATTCTCTTGTCATGCAATGAAAATAAAAGTGCTCCAAGGAAGTGTGTTAAATGACTTTTCTAAGAATGGATGAGCTTTTTGGGAGGTGCACAGCCCTTTGGCACCTCCAATGGAAAAGCTCATCTCCCTGGATATGGCAGGACTTCGCTCTTGCATGAAAGCAGATTTTGGCTAACATTTCACAGGCCTGTGTTGACAGTTTTTAGATAGGGAATTTTCAGAGACAGAGGTTTGGAAAGTGGGTCTTTAGCCAGAGTGCCTGATGCAGGAAGAAAACATTTGGAATTAGATTAGAACATCTCCATTTACTACCAAGAAATGGAGACAGGATAACAACTCTTATGGTACAGGACACTGACATGACAAGAGGGAGAAAGGATCAACAGCCTAAATCTTGTTGAGCATTACATGCTAGGTTCTTTGCTTACCTGGTGTTTATTTAATCTTCATGACAACATTGGGGTATTTAATGGTATCTT
This sequence comes from Lagenorhynchus albirostris, assembly GCF_949774975.1. Classification (NCBI taxonomy): domain Eukaryota; kingdom Metazoa; phylum Chordata; class Mammalia; order Artiodactyla; family Delphinidae; genus Lagenorhynchus; species Lagenorhynchus albirostris. The sequence goes on from NC_083097.1 coordinate 133,677,375, forward strand.
TTTATTTTTTAATGAAGAAATTTAAGCTTAGAAAACTTAAATGACTTGTTCAGGGTGACTCAGCTTGGACATACAGGTAAGACTTGAACCTTCTACCATCTGGTCATCAAATACAGTCTCCTTTTACTACATGAGACCTCCATGTTTATGGCATTGTTTTCCCAATCTTCATGGGCTTAACTGGGCTTCTGTATAAGGACTTTCCCCCTCATTCCTCTCTTGAAAGTAAAAATAGCTCCCTTTGTGGAAAGTGAGAGAGCAAGACAAGTAAGAGAGGGGAAGTCAACAACTGTCCTACTTTTCTGTTTCTCCAGCACCAAAGCTTAATGCTGCATGACAAAATACTGGAAGAAGGAGGAGAAAGATATTTTATAAGAAAGCAACGGTAAAACGGGTTGGAAACCTCATCATCCACCAATAATATTTCATAGCTTTGAAATGGGTACCAGGTGCTACTTTATGGGGGTTTGATGGATTTGCTAAAGGGAACATTGGGATTAAAATCAGGTGCACTATTTCTTTTATTTCCATAGGGTCTCTACCTTGTGTCTCACACAGGCCCTCCAAGGCCCAGCCTCCTTTTGATAAGGTTCTTGTCATGAGAATCATTAACAGTGGTCTCCTCACTGGGTTATTAGTTGGGTGATGTGGAGTACCAATATTCTCTGGAAGGAACTAACTGCTTGAGTCACAGGCAAATGCCATAATCAGATCTCTAACAGCTGTAGTGAGGATGTGTTGGCAAGTTATATTGAAATTCTAGGATGAATTTTAAAAATACATATTCCAGCCCGTATGTCTGAATCTCAACCTTGTACCCTTTTCTTGATCTTTTTCCTGTTGTACGTTAATGAGAAGATAGTTCTCTCTTCCTCTGCTTCTGTAAATCACATTCATAATTTTAGCCATTTCACTGTCTCATCTGTATTATTAGTAATTTTAAATCAACTTAATTTTTTGTACTTAGTTTAATCCTAAACATATGAGACATGAGATCAGTAGTAGCTGTATTTTTCTATATGCATTAGTATAAATGCATAACTATTTTCCCATTTACCATTCACATTAGCATCCCATTAAATGATCAGTGATATGCATACTATATTGGAGAAATTTCTCGTACAGTAAAAAGAGGTCACCTCTGCCACTTAAAGGCCATGTGGCTTCAGTCATGTTTTTTCCTTTCTTAACATCAGTTTCTCCCTCTGCAAAATAGGAAGGCTTCTACCTGCCATCTAAAGTTGGGAAGTTTCAGTGAGAGAATCAGCTATAACTAAAATTTATTCAGTTCCTACTATGTACCAGGGACCATACCATGCGCTTGATGTGCATATTTTCCTGTGTAATCCTGATCATGATCCTAAGAGAAAAGTACTACAATCATGTCCCTTTCATAAATGAGGACTCTAAGGCTTTGGGCTGTTATGCAACCTGACCAAGGCTCTCCTTTCATCGAGTGGTACAGTGAGAATTTGACCCCTGTTCTGCCTGATACAAAGCCCAGGCTCTATCCCATCAGTGTGTCTGTCACCGTGCTTGGCACCAATAAGTGCAGAATAACCGTGTACTCCTTTCGCATTGTGTGGAGATACCGACTCGTGTTGTTCCATCGTGGGTGCTAGATTCTTGCTGACCAGAGCTGCCTTCTTCTTCCCCCATGGCCACCAGTACTGTGTTACACAGAGCTGATGCTCAAGGGCTATTTGTGGATGACTTAACTGAAGGCTCTAGGATCCCAGTGGAATCATGTCTTACATTTGCCTTGAGGAAGATGATTTTCACATCTCTCTAGTGTCTCTGGGACAGCATGGTTGTAAACAGAAATGACATAAGCCCAGAGCACTCACCAGCTGATGGAGTCTGAGAGTCTCGTTCCCTAGTTTTTCCCATTAGATGAAGACTTCAGTCTCCAAAAAGAAACCTTTTATAAACATTTGCTGTTATGTACATTTTTCAGAGAGAATTAGGAATCAAGATTAAGTTTTCATAGGGAAGTCCGGAAAGATTGCATTTGGATGCTTGGTGTCTGAGGAAGGATAAAGGCCAGTGTGGGGATGAGGAAAGGGTATGCTTAGAGGAAAGAGACTTTGCTTCCTTCATAATTCTGCATAGAACTCTTCCTCACTCTGGCTATCTTCACTCCCCTGTTATAACTAGTTATTAGCTTTTTATATATTATGATCTGATCTGATGCAAGCTATTGGCCCTCTTCCTAGGAAAATGCAAGCCCATGCATACACGAGTTTGTACACAATTGCAGGGACTAAATGGACCCTCCTGAGAATCTATGGACCTCCCCCCATGCAGGTTAATAATGGCACAAGTTCTGGAGACTTACTGAGGTAATCCCCTCAGGGAAAGATAACAATCCTTTTGGGGTATCTCCTATGATATAGAATACTTGGTGTTTGTTTCTTAGGAACTAGAGTTATTAGGAAGCATTCCAAACAACAGTCTTCAGTTTTGACATTTTCATTAAAAAAGAGTTACAATAACACTAGAATTTCTTGCTTTGGACAATATACCAATATCTTTTTGCAACATTTAAACAAGAAGAGAAGAAAGGATAACAAAAAGAGACAGATATGGCATATCATCTATTATAATTAAACATCAAAAATCTGACCATTTAAGAATAATTTTCCTCTGTATACATTGACGTTCAACATAGAAATGATGGCATTGTTGAAAGAAAAACTCAACTAGCTCTTACAAAGTACTAGGCGTTATTCCATGTGCTTTAACTAATATATTGATATATGATCTTTTTACCTCTTCTTCCATGAAATCTACCAGAAAAGGAAAATATTTTCTAATTCCTAGATGGACAGAATCCAGGGTGAAGGAGGATTTAAAAGACTCCATTAAAATGACAGAAGAGTTTGTATTGCTTCAGTGTTATGATACCTTATTATGTAAGTTTTTACATCTCTAGGGACTTAAAGGGATCCACTTAACTGGTCACTCAGCAGAGGGGTCCAAGAATTCCCAAGTCTCTGAAGTTCATCTTGGTGGCAGCAAGTGGGTTAACTTTTCCAGAGGCCCAAAGGCCCTCCTTCAGAGGAATCTTGTGAAGCAGAATGCCTTGCTTACCCTCATTGTTCTCTAGGAAAACTCTTGTTTTCCACCTCGGTTGGTATTTTGCAAACACTTTATCCTGGAGACACTGGGGGCCGTAGGGAATGGAATGTTGCCCATGAGCCAGATATTTGTAAACCTTAGCTCTGAAATGTGGCACAATACCACAAACTGTCAAGTTGTGTAAAAACTAAAGCAAAGACAAAAACAGAATGTAATATTTACCAGATGAGAGTTTTGTGTGTGTGTAATCTTGCTGGAATTTTGGGAGTATCCAACTCTCATACATTTCAAAATGAGCCTTGTGTCCCACCCTATCCCACCCCCACCCCCAGTTTTTCCCTCCTGCACAGGGAAGGAGAGTTATGGAAGTGAAAGGCTTCGTCCGAATAAACAATGAGCTTGATATAGCCCTCTGCAGTTAGCTATATATTGAAAGATGAACAAGAGGGTTTTGGCCCCGTCGCAGAGGGAGGGTTCTGAAAATATTATTTCTGGAACAATTTTCAGAATTAATGCGAAACAATGGGATATTGTGTGTGTTGGCAATTTTCATTCAGCATAAGTGATTTAACTGTATGTTCATTAGCTTGTCCACAATTTTCATTGTACAAAATAAAACTAGATTCAAATGAGAATTTCCAGTCATGTGGAAGAAAATATTTTTTTCCACATGACTACTGACATCATTACACTGTGTCCTCTGACACAAGTGAACAGCCTAAAGAAACCAGTAGAAGATACCCATTTAAAGGAATTTAGTTTAGAAAGAATCAGAATGGGGAGAAATGGGAGAATTTTAAGTGCATTTGAAACACAAGCCTTCTGAAGAAGGATCAGGTTATTTGGGTTTTAAGTTTGAAAGTAGTTTGAAGAGTCACATCGTGAGTTCCCACTACCAGCGGGTACTCTTTCTGTTGAGAGAGGAAGTGAGAAATTTGATTCAGTGACTTCATTATGACATGTTTGTGAGTGCTGAGTCTAGGGCAGCAGGCTTGTACCATGTTACCTCTCCCCTATTACAGCTGGTTAGATCAGGGGTAGACTCATGGCCCAGGGGATCTGGTCCATGGATTAGGTGATGACTAATCCAATTCTGTCTTTCCTTTGAAGATCTGAACTAAGAGACCCAGTGCCTGAGATCAGACAATGGCAGGTTCCTAAATTGAAAGGTCACATTCAGATGGGAAAGGGAAGAGGGGAGGCTTATTCAGCCCACTGCAAGCTAGAGGATTAGCAGAGAAAGCCAATCTGCCCAGAGAAGTGGGAAGTTTGATCAGCTGCACAGAGAAAAGGATATAAGATGACGTGTTCCCAGAAAGAGAAACATGGTAAGCATAGATGGCTCGAAAATGGATGGTTTTCCATTTCTAGTCCATCTAAGACCCAGAAATAGGTCACTCTCCTTTGTTTAAACTAGTTACATAGGTGAATTTCTGTAACTAGCACTCATACAGGTCCTTCTTGTACAGATTTAAATTTTTATATACAATGATGGGGATTTTTAAAAAATTGTTTACTTGGTTCATTTTTACAAAAGTCTCTTACACCCTTGGGTGACACTGAGGTGCAGCAGAGTTGGTGTAAGACATGGGTTTGCTGGGGAAAGCATAGTGGCTGTGCTTGGCAGAAATCTGTGTGTAATAATTGTGTATTGAGTGGAATTTGTGCCATGACACAAGTAAAGTGAGAGTACGGTGGGTTGGCAGTTGAAACTGCTAATAGCTACATTCCAATTCTACCATTAGATGGTTGATTTCAATTCTTTTTATCCAGCTGTGTTGAAGTAAGTGAAACTGTAAGTGTTAATAGCAAATTAAATGAAATAGATACTGTACGTGTGCATTATGGGAACCATAAACTCCGTAACCTTAGCAGAAGATTCTAGAGGAGGAGAAAAAGATCCCTGTGGTATGCTAGTGAATAATTTGAAAGAAACTACCTTACTTTCAAGTCCCCACTTCTGACTAATGGAGGCTCTGATGACAAAAGATCATGCTGCCGCTTTGGAAGGTCAAGATTCTAGTTTCAAATTGCGATTAAAATGGATTTCTGCATCACCAACCCCTCCCACACCTTACCTAGCACCTCCCTTCTCCCACCCGGCGCCTGGATTTCTCATTTATCATGTGGCTTTCCCAAATACTGAGCTGAGAAGTAAGGGTTTTTTTAGTTTTTTGTTTGTTTGTTTGTTTCTCTTAACAACTTTAGCGCACACATTAACAGTGAAGGCTCTTGGTTGACACATGTGCTGTGAACCTTGCTAAGCGCTTCACATATATCTTATCTCTTTAAAAGTCACAGCAACCCCAGATGATGGGCATTTCCTGATCTCCTTTTGCAAGTGAGGAAAATGATGCTCCCAGAGGTCAGGTTACATGGCCAGAGTCACACAGCTCTAAGTGCCAGGGTTGGTATTTCCCCATATGTGACTGCACAGCTCCTGTTGTAAACAACTAAGCTCTTCAAATTACATAGTTGTGTGCTTGAATCTTGAAAGGCCCAATCTCAGGGTCACCTCTGATATTAGATACTTTCCCCTAAATGACCAAGAACCTAGATCAGAAAGCTATAGATTCTCCAGCTGAGAAAAGACTGGTTCTCAGTTTAAGTAGTATGGTTTTTCATGTGCTCGCTAACATGAAATGATCTTGAAAATTCTTTTCTGTATAAAAACAAAATCACCCCTTATTGTATTATCTGTGGCAGCACGTTGAGTCAACATATAATCAATGTTTTATACATTTAAACTGCAAAGGTTATTCAACTTCATATAAATTAATATACATACCTTTAGGCTTCATGCTTTGAGACTGTCTTATTGTCAACTCCCATTTCAAGAGACCTAGAACAGACCCACCTCCTGCATAAATCCGTGTGGTAGCAAGGCTCAGGCAATAACATAACAAATGAACAGAATTCCTTGGATTTACCTGCTTTATTTCAGGAATTATTAGGAGAGATAGTTGATATCTCTTAGGATAAATTGAGGCTATTTTTGGAGACCGTTTTCCAGAAAAACACAAAGATCTCACATTCTGGTTTCCAGTTTGTTTTTAACCTTATACCAAATTTTCATCTTAAAAGTAACATCAGGATAGAATTTAATCTATAAAACATGTCAGGCTTCCCTGGTGGTGCAGTGGTTGGGAGTCTGCCTGCCGATGCTGGGGACGCGGGTTTGTGCCCCGGTCCGGGAAGATCCCACATGCCGCGGAGCGGCTGGGCCCGTGAGCCATGGCCTCTGAGCCTGCGCGTCCGGAGCCTGTGCTCTGCAACGGGAGAGGCCACAACGGTGAGAGGCCCGTGTACTGCAAAAAAAAAAAAAAAAAACATGTCAAACCTTTTCCCTGAAGGAATAAGGTAAGGGGCAACAGGTGGTATGGTAGGGAAAATTTCTAACTGGCAAGAGGACATTGGCCTTGGAGGGCATGATAATTGCTATTTACCCCACTGGCTGTTCTCCAGTAAGACTTAAGGTCTTGCATACTGTGTCCTTCTGAATTGAAGACTGTTGGTTTTGCTGCTGTGCTAATACAGAAATGGGAGTCACAATTGTGCAAATAAATATTTGCTTAATGTAACAAATTGTTCTATTTTGGGTCCTTTAGCTGTATGGTGTGGTATTTTTTTTCCTTTGAAAAATCAGCTGACATTGGAAATAAAGGAAATGTAATAATTACCACGGGAAATATAGTTTGAAGATGGCAAAGGAGCCAAAATAGCAGTTGTGGAAAAAGGGAATCAAAATCATTTGATGCTACCAGCTGTACTATTAATAGGGCTCCGAGGAGAGGAAGGAGTGAGTTCCCAGAGCTATTAAGATTCCACCAGCCCTTCTCTTGCATTCAGCAGTCCCGCTGGATACCTTTGATTGTTGGCATGGATTCAAAGCATGGAAGTGTACTTCACTTAGAAATTCTCTCTCACACATGCAAAGAAGAATGGGGGATTAATGAATACGACACCTTAAAATGGAAGCCTCAATACAGCACTAAGCGAGTATAGCAAATTCGTTTAAAACATTCCCCATACGTATTTAACCAAATTGATCTCTTCTCTCCAGCCTCTTTTTTTTCCTGTTTCTTATTTTCTTTCTTTCCTTTTTTTTCCTTCTTTAAAGAGAAAACTTCATCTGATCTGGCAGAGAGTGACAAACCTCCAAAGCAGGTAGTTTGTATTCTAATGACAAACGTTATCCTGGGGCAGCAAGCGGGGCCTGGATGTACCACACAGAGAGAGTTATCTAGTTATAACTGGGACAATGCCTGGTAAGGGGAGAGCTTGGGAAAGGTCTTCCATCAATGGCTGGGTGCATTTTCTCTTCTGGGGAGAGTCCGAGTCAGCAGGTGGGATTCTCTCCTTGCCCACTACAAAGGTTTAGGGGCATTAGCTAAGATTGCAGACCTCACCCTTATCGGAGTGGTCAGAATACGGTAACATGAAGCCTTTCTTTCTCTTACCAAACACAAAAACCTGTCCCAAAGAAGGCAATAGGAATCCCTTTGTGATTTCCGCGCTTGGATGGAGTTTAAGATGCTTCTCTGAATTCATGGTACATTCCAGCTTAGAGCTGCCCTGCACTCGAGGCTGGCTTACGTTGGAGTGGGATTTAGGGCAGGGGCAGGACAGAGATTTCAGGTTCCTGCTAAAACTGTTGGGAAGGGAAAGTTTTGCTTTTTATTTTGCTGTGTTTTCTTTGGTCCGTCACTCCCTGAATGGCCTTGGACGTGGAGCACGGGTTGGAAGAATAGGGGCTGCTTGTTTAACTTTAGGAGACTGAAGAGTGGGATAGAATGGACCATGAATCATGGTTATATACACAGCCTCCTAAAGGCTAACATGCAAACACATACATAGTATATCATGGGGGAAATAAAAATGGGCCATGATCTAATGTGTATGATATCTCTTTCTTTAAAAAAAAATGCAAAATATATGTATTTTGAAAAAAACATGTGTTTGGAAGGTAGTAGACCAAAATGTTAACAGAGATTGTCTTAAAACTGGAGATTGGGGTAGTTTTACTTTTTTTTCTCTTTGCTTATTTATAGTCTCCCTTTTTTCCTAGCATGTTCAAGTGTGTTATACATATATTTCCATTTAAAATTAAAAGCTAAAAATGTAAGACACCAAAGGAAAATAAAAATACATAGGGATTCCAAAGCTCAGGTCCTGCCTCTGCCTCATTCTGGCTGAGAACCTGTTCTCACATCCTCAGATCCACTTATAAAACAGTGATGATAACTATACCCTCCTCCCATTGTGGGCATTTAATAATTTAATATCCACGGCAATGCTTTGTAAAGTATATACTAAGGAGTTGTGTTTACTAATATTTGGCATCCTTCTAGTCAGGGGAGCCACGTCCTTCCTTAAGAACTGTCTGTGAGGCTCGTATGTGGCTAAGGGGTGGTGATTGTGTCCTGCCCCACGGGAAGGCCCACAGCCTCCAGGGCCCTGCCAGAGCCCCCTGGCTTCCATCTGGCCCTTCCTTCATCCTGGTGGGGTCAGTGGTATGGGTGTTTGGAGGGGGCGTGACTCCTGGATATCTAGTCAGAGAAAAATAGGAACCCTGTAGAAACAGCTCCAAGATGGAATTGTGGCTGCAAAGGAGGTCAGACAGCCTAGAATTTAACCCTAACCAGCCTGAATCTCAGCTTCCTTATCTGAGAAGGAGAGAGCGTAGTGGCTCACTCGGCGCATTAGCACAAGTAGTCAGAGTGAGAGAACGACCTTGAGCGCTTAGCAGAGAGCCTGGCGCAGGGGAGTGAGTGCTCGGTGAATGTCAGCTGTGCTGCTTTTTTAATTGGAGCACAGTTTGTATTGGAGCACAGTTTGTATTGGAGCACAGTTTGATTAACTGTGTATTTTGTATTGGAGCACAGTTTGATTAACAATGTTGTGTTAGTTTAAAGTGAACAGCACAGTGATTCAGTTGCACATATACATGTATCTATTCTTTTTCAAATTCTTTTCCCATTTAGGTTATTACATAATATTGAGTAGAGTTTTGTATTGGAGCACAGTTTGATTTTGTATTGGAGCACAGTTTGATTTTGTATTGGAGCACAGTTTTGTATTGGAGCACAGTTTGTATTTAATTTTGTATTGGAGCACAGTTTTTAATTTTGTATTGGAGCACAGTTTGATTAACAATGTTGTGTTAGTTTAAAGTGAACAGCACAGTGATTCAGTTGCACATATACATGTATCTATTCTTTTTCAAATTCTTTTCCCATTTAGGTTATTACATAATATTGAGTAGAGTTTCCTGTGCTGTACAGTAGGTCCTTGTTGATTATCCATTTTTAATATAGCAGTGTGTGCATGTCAATCCCATACTCCTAAATAACCTTCCCCCACACCCTCCCCCTGGTAACCGTAAGTTCGTTCTCTAAGCCTGTGACTCTGTTTTATAAACAAGTTCATTTATATCATTTCTTTATTTTTTAGATTCCATATATAAGCGATATCATACAATATTTCTCTTTCTCTATCTGACTTACTTCACTCAGTATGACAATCTCTAGGTCCATCCATGTTGCTGAAAATGGCATTATTTCAGTCTTTTTTTTTTTTTTTTTTTTTTTTTTTTTTGCGGTACGCGGGCCTCTCACTGTTGTGGCCTCTCCCGTTGCGGAGCACAGGCTCCGGACGCGCAGGCTCAGCGGCCATGGCTCACGGGCCCAGCCGCTCCGCGGCATGTGGGATCCTCCCGCACCGGGGCACGAACCCGTGTCCCCTGCATCGGCAGGCGGACTCTCAACCACTGCGCCGCCAGGGAAGCCCTATTTCAGTCTTTTTAATGGCCAAGTAATATTGCATTGTATATACGTACCACATCTTCTTTATCCATTCCTCTATCGATGGACATTTAGCTTGCTTCCATGTCTTGGCTATTGTAAACAACACTGCAGTGAACATTGGAGTGCATGTATCCTTTTGGATCATGTTTTTCTCCAGACACATGCCCAGGACTGGGATTGCAGGATCATATGGAAGTTCTATTTTTAGTTTTTTAAGGAACCCCCATGCTGTTCTCCATCGTGGCTGCACCAATTTACATTCCCACCAACAGTGTAGGAGGGTTCCCTTCTCTCCACACCCTCTCCAGCATTTATTGTTTGTGGATTTTTCATCTGTGCTGCTCTTAATCCACTGAACAGTCCCTGCTAATGACAGTGCTGATGAGGGGGTACACTTATTATTACAAGGTATTCACTAATAGTAAGAAGCATTGTGATGTGGAGCCAGGAGTGCCTGGATGGCATGAGAAGGTAATGCCCAATGTGCTGCATTCTTTTGATGTTAACTTTCCCATCTTACTGGTATTTGAAATGCAGCAGGCTTGGTCCTCTGAGTGGCTTCAGGATTTTATTCTCTTCTGCCCAAGAGTGTTTTCTTTGCCTGACTCAAGAGGCTCGGGGAGCAAGTCAGAGAGAGTTGAGCTATTGCAGGAATGAATAAATAAAGCTGTAATCTGAACACTGTCCCCAACCGGTGCTGCAGGGCTTGCAACTCATTTTACAACTTTGACCTGACTGCCTAAGTCAGGGGTCCTGTCATTTCTTGGAATTCACTGTATACAGTGAGGCAGCATGGAGGTGGCAAGAGAGCCCCTTCTGAAGCCCTGGGATCTGTTTGGATCCTGGTTCCTCTGTCCCTTACTGATATGTCCCTGTCCAACCTCTCAGCTGTTAGAAGAATGAGAAATGATGCATTTAAAGAGTCTAGCAAAATATCTACATCTAATAGGCACTTAATGTATGTTTTGTTATTGTTAAAAACCCTCCTATTACAAAGCTGAATTAAGAAGGGAGGAAAGTCCTTGTCTATCCTGTGTTGTTCAGACAACCGCTAGTGTTGGGCTTTGCTCTGATCACCATGATAAGAGGGATCTAACACACTGGGTCTAACACATTGGGTTCTGGAAAAGACCAAGGGGATGAGAGCAGCCATGTCATGGTAGTCTGATAAAAGGATATAGTCTAAAAGTGAGAAGACAAGAGACCTCTTTACAAAGAATAAGAGTAACAGTAACAATTAACATTATTGATCATTAATTATATGCCAGACCCTGTTCTAAATTCATTGCAGGCAGTAAATTTTTTAACCTTCAAAACAAAAATGAAACATTTGAAGCATTATCACCATTTTTTACAGATAAGGAAACTGGGTCGCAGGGAGGTTAAGAGCTTGTCCAAAATCACACAACTAGTAAATTTGGGAACTGAAATTCAAAGCTGGGCCATCTAGCTCCTGTGTCCATGTTGGGCCCCACTGTGCCAAATCCGTTTCCATCATCTAGTGTGTCGTCAGGAGAAGAGAAATAAAACATCCTCTGCTACTCCAGGAGGTCAAAATAGGGCCAGTAGTAGAAACTTCAGGGAGAGAGATTTCATCCTAATATAAGAAAGGTTAACAGTCAGCAGCAGTAATTCAAGGATTGGCTGCCACATGAGGCAGTGAGTCTTCTGTTGCTAAAAGTATTCAAGTAGTTGTTGAACAGCCATCCGGTATGGGTAAGCTTTGAGGGGAATTCTAGTATCTGGAAATGGCTTACACTAAATTAATCCTAATTCTTCTCACAATGCTGAGATTCTCCTGGGCCTGGCCTAACACATTGCAGTCCTTTAATAAGAATTTTGGGAAATGAATAAGGTAAATGAATAAATGAATGAGTCCACTGATTTCATAAACGTATCAGATCAAAGACTTACCTAATACTTGCACAGCAAAAATGACCTTTTCTTCCCGATGCCTAAAGTGCTTAGTGACTTTAGATATTGTCAATCAACAGTAAAGGTTATCCTCATATTGTAATTTTATATTTGACTGTTTTCTTTGCTATAATTGGATTTTAAAATCCTAGCCCACAGAGATAATGCCTTACCTAGTATAAAACAGAGCACATATTAGAGGCCCTAAATATGTTATTAAATGATGAAGTCAATAGAAATATGATTCAGTTCCAGGTAAATATTCTAGATGCTGCCAAGATGTCTTGGGTCAAAGATCCATTCTGAAACACTCATTCATTCATTTATCAAAAGTTGATGATTTTGCTTACATTAACCTTTACTATGTGCCAAGAGCTGCACACAGAAGAATGAGAATGACCCTGCCACCAAGGGAGGGCAAAGTGATAGATAAACTCATGGTGGAGAAAGCACAGGTGAGGTCCCAGGAGCCCAGATGAACTCAGCCTTGGAGGTAAGGAAAGCTCCAGAAAATTTCCAAGCCAAAGAAACTGGATGTTCATACACCTGGAGGAGGAACAGGGCCAGGCACAGGAGGCATTTGCTAGCTGATGTGTTCACTGAATATAGCTGATCTGTGGGGCTATGTCACATAGACCAGTGGTTCTCAAAGCATGGTCCCCAGCCTAGCAGCTTCGGCATCATCCAGAGACTGGTTGGAAATGCAGATTCTCAGACTCCACCCCAGACCTGACTCAAAAACTCTGGGCGTGGAGACAAACGCTCTGTGTTTTGACCAATCCAAGTAATCCTGGTGCACACTCAGGTTTTTTGTCCTCTTTAGAAACCAGGCACCTAAATAGGATTAAGCCAGCTAAATCCCCCCCACTCCCCAGCACACACACACACACACATCTTGAATGAGATTGTAGGTAAATACTGGTAGAGTATCACTTCTCAGAAAAGGCAAAGCTCTTCTGCCCACGGATCCTTCACAGCATTCTCTTGGCTGGGAAGAGCAGATGGTCCGAGGGGTCTGGAGCTGTAACGCACAATAAGAGGTTAGTACCTGCCGGCCCTGGCAGGCAGCCCTTGTGCCTGCTCTGATGACAGAACAACATGGAGAATTCCTCTTTGTTCTCACTGGGGTTAATGACGATCTGTGAGTGATTTCACCAGGACATTCAAAACTGGGGGTCCAGGTCTGCTTCCTGGGTCTCCAAGGACAGCCCTAAGATTTGGGCTATAAGTCTCTGAAAAAACCAAAGAGACAGAAAGTGAAAACAAACATGGACATTTATTTCCCTAACTTGCCAATGGCAAACAGAATTTTGTTTAATAAACCATGAAATGACTCACAGAGGTCTGTGTATTATTCCATTGTGCAGCTGGCTCATGTAAAAGAATCTTTTCTCTTGGTCTTTCAAGCCATATACAATTCCCAGGCATGCCAATTTCTATTTATTTACTGGTAAGGCCTGTATCTGCCTTGTGAGTCCGTGGACTGGAATTCACACTTTCAAGTGGACATGGTAAACAAGAACCTGCAGGGGCAGATGAGCTGTTATTAACCTCAGACACTCAAGGCCCCCACCCCAGCCCAGGTCATCATCTGCATCAATGGATAACTGCATCTCCAAGATAGTCGATCTGAATATCAACATTAGTTCTCTCCAGTCTGACCTCCACACACAGCCAGAGTAAATTTTTTTTTAAATGCATATCTGATTATATCACCCACTTGCTTATAAGAATATCTTCACTGTATCTTCGCTTGTATTCTTACAAGAACATCTTCCCACTGTAATTAGAATAAAACACATGCTCCTTATTAAGACCACCAGCCTTCCTACCTTTCATCTTCTGTCTCTGTGGCTCATTCTACTCCAGCCACAATGACCTACCTCCTTGTTTTCAGTTCAGGGCAATTGGTTTGTTCTTTGCTGCCTCAGCACCTTTGCATGTCTGTGGCCTCTGCTGTAAATGCTCTCACTTCTGCTCTTCACCCAGTTATGTTCAGTTCCTTCTTGAGGTCTTATCTGAGCTGCACTTCCTCAGGAATTCCTTTCCCTCAACCCCACCAGACCTCGCAGACTAGGTCAGGCCCTTCTGTTATATATTCAAAACATTATCAGTTGCAAGAAAGTAATTGTTTACCTGACTATCAACTATCCTCTTTCCTTGTGAGACAAAACTTCATAAGAACAAAGACAACAGTTGCTCTGTTCACTACTGCATTCCCAGCACCTGGCCCAGTGTGTAGCAAAGAGTAAGTTGTTAGTCACTATTATTCAATATCATTGAATGACCCAATGAATGAACTAAGTCTTTAGAAGGATTTGGGATTTCTGAAGAAATTTAAAGGAAGGAAGAGAGATGGGTTAGACGGGTGAAGACCATTCCAGCATAGGAGAAAGGTCAGATTCAAATTTCTAGGCAGAGGATTTGTAACTCAGAGTCCACAAAATGAAAAGTCATCGTTTGAGAGTACCCACGTGTAGGCTCCCCTGTGCCCAGGAGCACAGCTTTGCAAACGGAAGGGAAGAAGTGGAGAACCCCGGCACAGTCACACAAGATGTGTCTTTTTACTAAAAGTTGGATGCGTTGTTGAAAACTCTTTATGGTTTTCCAAATCAACTCTGATTTTCAGAGTTTAGAAGCAAGAGCATTTCCTTGTGCCATTAGCATTTAAAGGCCTTGATTCCCGTAATATTCTGCTTTCTAGAAACCTCTCTCCACAGACAGTATCAAGTGTGGAGGCTCTGAGGACCTGGGCAGCTCTGGATTTAGAGTGAGGGGGTAGGGCAGTTGATGCAGCCTGTGATGTGGGTTCTCTCAGGTCTTTTGGAAGGGCCAGCTGTCTTATCTATTATTAGACTTTGCCAGTCAGGAGGAGATGTATATAAAGAAAGCCATCTACTTTCAAAGAAATATTAGCGTCTTGAGCTAAACAAAGTGTCAAAAACACACCTTCTGGGCTTCCCTGGTGGCGCAGTGGTTGGGAATCTGCCTGCCGACGCAGGGGACACGGGTTCGTGCCCCGGTCCGGGAAGATCCCACATGCGGCGGAGCAGCTAGGCCCGTGAGACATGGCCGCTGAGCCTGCGCGTCCGGAGCCTGTGCTCCGCAACGGGAGAGGCAACAGCAGTGAGAGGCCCGCGTACCGCAAAAGAAAACCAAAACACATATTCTCTCATTACACGCGCACACGTGCACGTGCGCACACACACACATACACACGGTCCATAGGACTCCGTGTTGCAAGATGGCTTCCATGTCGGACATGCCATCCACAAGGCGCCTACATCACACAGTGTGATTCGGGTTTGACATATCCCTGTCTGAATCACTTGAAGGATGCCAGGCAGATATTCCATTTGTTTTCTCCCTTCCCGAGTAGTTTTCTACTTAAAGCCTCAGTGTCTGAAATTCCTCCATTAGGTGGTCCTTCTTTGGGATAAAGTACTGCCCTTTCTGTGTAGTCTCTTTAAATAGCAAAGGCTTAAATTACATCAAATCAAGTATAAAATAACCTGCCTAATATTCCATATCTTGACAGCAGTTTGAGTTACAGAGATAGATGCCTCTGTCCAAAGTCAGTGAATAGTCACTTAAGATTTGAGCATCTTATTTTTTGGAAAGCTTACATTAAAAGAAAAAGTAAATAAATATCATACTTTAGTTAATGGTATGCATCTGAAGTATTTAAGGGAAGTTGTACAGATGTCTGTAATTTACTTTGAAATATTTTTTAAAAAATAGATGAATTGATGAATAGTTAGAGGGACAGATATATGACAAAAACCCCAAATAGTAAAACATTAATGGTATAATCTAGGTGATCTTTACATAGGTGTTCACTGTAAAATTATTTCAACTTTGCTGTATGAAAATTGTCATAATAAATTATTGAGGAAAAGAAAAGAAAGAAAATATAACCTGCTCAAGTTCCTATTAGCCTTGTATATACAGGTCACTCAGTAAATGGGAGCCGTTATGTGAGTAATGAGAGGACTAGGACAGTGGTGTCCAACCTTGGCTGGTCTTTAGAATCAGTGGGGAAGCTTTTCTGAAAAACAGATGCCTGGGCCCCCCTTCCCAACATTCTGACTCAATTGGTCTGCAGTGGAGCCCAAGCATCAGCATTTTTTAGTTTCACCCCAGGTGATCCTTCTAGGTGACAACGTTAAGAGCAGCCATCCCTCTGGCCTGCAGTGGTGACCACACTGCTTTCCTCCTGAGGCTGATTTGCAGGGCACACTTGGCCTAGGATTGGGCCCAGACCCCCCACAGAGAAAGGAAAGGGGGCGAGTTCCTCTAACAACCAAGGCCTGAGATCAGACCAGAACAGCCTATGTAGTTCAAGAGTTCTGCCTTTGCCCTTTAACCGGGCTATGGCTTCCCTGTTGATGACCCAAGTAGAACAAAAAAGGTAAAAATCACATCAATTACAAGGAGATCTCTTGTCGAGGTGGATGGCTAAAATAATCCTTATTACTTTTAACTTTGAAAATAGACACAATAGCATCCATGAAGGGGAAAAATCTTTTCTGTTAACTTTTATTTGCCTTCATTTAAGCTTTAAATATGTAGTAAACATGATTGTAGGGCTTCTCATTAACTGGGGTATCTTACAGTCATAATTTTTGATACACAACATTACTCACCAATTAGCCTGTCTTGTTCATTTAAATTTCTTTGCTCATATTTTAATGGGAGCTAATGATGCCTTTGTTGACTTATTTAATGTTATGTAAATGTGGCTATAAACTGTGAAGTGTTTAAGCAGAAGCACTATTTTTGCTTACTCGTCAGAGTTTGGAGTGTGTAGAATCCCCAGGAAACACACATCAACACAATGAATGTAAGCTTACTGAGGAGACCAAATAATAATAATAATTTTTAAAACAAGCAGTGAAGGATGTTTAGAGCATGAGATTTTTACTTTCCTCTGGGGTTAATTGTTATTTGAGCATCAAAGGAATTTCAAAGTTAACTTCAACCAGTTTTTTTTCTTTTCTTTTTCTGCTCCCATAATGACTCAATATAGGCTAATCTTAAGACCATCTTCTAAGCTCAGGCAGGGAGAGCTGGGCTAGACAGTCTCTCTTGTTGAGTTTCATGAGCCTTGCTGTCAGTAGAACTCCATTTTCCCTTATGGCCCGCACATAAATATTTGAATGAAGAAATGAATGAATGAATGGAAACTTTATAATTTCAACATACACATAGATGAAGCTTCCAACATACTGGATTCTCAATACTATGGCCTCTGCTCCTCCAACAATCCTTTCCATTCCCCAGCCTCAACCACTCCCTTGTCATACCTGAGACATTGTAACTAACAGTAACCAAACACCATCGTATTTTAATTTCACATGCTTTACTCTCTTCTTACTACTTTGTGACTTTCCAGCTACCTTCTTCAGGTGCCCCAACTTCATCTTTCCACCCCACCAAGAACCCTGATCCATTGAGCCTAACACTTTTTCTCAGTCCCTTACCACCTTCAAGTTCTCTCTTCCCTCCTGCCCCAGCTTAAGCTGCATAGTGAATCGTAACAGTCACCGACTGGCATACATCCTTGAATTCCTTGCTGAACTTATCAGGTAAAAGCACAGGCTTGGTTAAACCTCATTGTCTTTCTACTGTGTACTTGCACTCGTGCTGCTGAATGTGGGTGGGGAAAATGGTCTCCCCAAGCTGAATGGACTCACTTTGGAGTTATGATCACAAATGTTATGTGGCTCCTTCTGCTGCCAGGTAAGCACAGTATACTTCCAACCTATCCTGCTTCCAGTGGGATTGAATAGTGTCATCCCCGCACCCCCAGTCATATGTGGAAGTTCTGATCCCCAGTACCTAAGAATGTGACTTTATCTGGGAATACTGTTGCAGATGTCATTAGTAAGCTGAGATGAGGTCATGAGGGTGTGCCCTAATCCAACATGACAGATATCCTTGTAAAAAGAAGAAAATTTGGACACAGACACATACACAGGGAGGGTGAAGATGAAGTTTAGAGATCAGGGTGTTACTTCTACAAGCCAAGGAACACCAGAGATTGGCAGAAACTAACGAGGAGAGAAGTGTGAAACAGAGTCTCCCTCGGGGCCCTTAGAAAGAAACAAACCTGCTGACACCTTGATCTTGGACTTCTAGCCTCCAGAACTGTGAGACAATAAAATACAGTTGTTTAAGTCACCCAGTTTGTGGTACTTTGTTATGCAAACAGATATGTCATTCTGTCACATCTTCTCTAACCTCAAATCGTCAGCATCTCTTGCCCGACCTCACTCTCCACCAATGACTGTTCTTTATTCTTCGCTGAGAAAAACAGAAGCCATCAGGAAGCCCCATCTGCACATACACTCAGCTATGCAGGAACATTAACTATGCACCTTTCTAGTGAAAGCCAGTTCGATGTACTACATGCCATCCTGCTGACCTCCTCAAGGGTATCACCCCAGCTAGTCTCTCCTTTGTCCTTTTCATCAACTTTTCCCGCTCGACTGGATCATTCTAATAGGAATACAAACATTCTGTATTTCTCCTATTTTTCTCTTAAAAGAAAAATCCTTCAAGAAAGTGTCAAATCTCCTTTTGACTCCCACTCTCCTCCACCCATACTACCTCATTTTGTTGCTCCCCTTTGCAACAAAGCTGCTGGAAGAAGTTACTCATGTTCACTGTCTCCACTTCCTCTCTCATCTTCATAAATCCACTCCAACCAAGCTCACACTGCACAGACATTTCTTTCTTCAGGTCACCAGTGACTTCCAGGCTAAATCCAAAGGTCACTTCATAGAACTCATCCTACTTGACTTAATGGCAGCATTTGACACAGCTGAGCAAACTTTCCTCCCAAAAACATTCTCTCCACTTGGTTTCTAGGGCAACACAAGACGCTGTTGCTTCTTCTAGTCTTCTTTGCTGATTCTTCCTCTTCTACCTGATTTCCTCCTTCTAGGGTTCCCTGGGTCTCAGTCTTGGTTTTTGTTTTGTCTCTACTACACTCATGCTCTTCTATCCTTAGCACAGTTCTCTATTCCAAACTTCAAACTCCAATTTAGGCTGCTAATTTAATGTCTCCGTTTGGATGTCTGATATGTCAAACTCAATGCCTCAAAAATTAAATGACTTTTCTTCCTCTTCCTATCACTTCTCCTTGCAGCCTTCCCCATCTCAGAAGGGATATAGATGTCCTTTCATTTGCTCAGGCCAAAAAACTTGGGGTCATCCTTGACTCTCCTCTTTCTCTCATATCTCATGTCCAGTGTCTCAGGAAATCCTGTTGGCTTTACCTTCACAATAGATTCAGAACCTGACCATTTATTACTACTTCCATGCCTACTCTAGTTTGAACCTACCATCATCTCTTGATGGTAACGTACTGCAATAGCCTAAATCTGTTCTTTTTTAAAATTGTTTAGCAGTTTTATTTTTTTTTTTGACGTATGGTTGATTTATAATGTGTTAGTTTTCGGTGTACAGCACAACGATTCAGCTATACATATATATTCTTTTTCAGATTCTTTCCCTTATAGGTCACCACAAAATGTTGAGTATAGCCTAAGTCTATTCTTAACACAGAAGCCAAACTGATTCTTTTAAAATATATGCGGTAGTGTCACTCCATGCAGAACCTAGCAACTCCATTTCATGCAGATCAGAAATCAGAGTTCTTCCAATGGCTTACAAGGTCTCGCCTGACCTGTCCCTCCCCTGCTTCTCTGCCCTCACCTATTGCTACCTCTGCTCATTTTTCTCTAGCCGCATCTTTCTCAACAATTGTTCCTCAATGTACCTGGAACACTTCCACCCTAGGGCCTTTGTACCAATTGTCCCCTCTACCTGGAAAACCCTTCTTCCAAATATCTCTGTAGCTAATTCCCTTACTTTCGTCAAGCCTTTGCTCACATCTTCTCTTCCCAATCGAAGGCCCTTTTAAATACTGCAATCTGTTCTTCCAAAGCTCCTTATCACCTTTAGCATTCTCTTCATTTACTTTTTTTCTGGAGTATTTATCAACTTCTCTTATTAGATGTATTAGTTTGCTAGGGAAGCCATAACAAAATACCACAGACACGGTGACTTACACAACAGAAATTTATTTTCTCACAGTTCTGAAGGCTAGAAGTTCAAGGTCAGGTGTCAGCAGGTTTGGTTTCTCTTGAGACCTCTCTCCTTGGCTTGCAGATGGCCACCTTTTGGCTGTGTCCTCGCATGATCCTTTCTCTGTATTCACACCCCTGGTGTCTCTCCTTGTGTCCAAATTTCCTCTTCTTATAAGGATACCAAACAGACTGGTTGAAGGCCCATCCCAGCAGCCCCATTTTAACTTAATCACCTCTTTAAAGGCCAAAACCACTCACTTTTCTCAGAATATACTGGGGGTTAAGGCTTTAATATATAAATTTGGGGCAGAGAGGGAAACACAATTTAGCCTATAACACTAGGTAGCTTACTTATTACATTTGTTCATTATTCTCTTTCTCAACTCCATAAGCCCCAAACATGGGAAGCGCCTTGTCTGTCTTGTTCCCTCCTGTGGCCTCTGCATCGGAAACAATACCTCATACAAAGTGGCCTCTTGATAAATATTTGTTGAATGAGTGAATGGATAGATGCAAGCCCAGGGTATTAAGAGTTAAGAAAAACAAGGGGAGGCTTTGTGGGTCACTTGGGCATAGGAGATCTAGGTTGTATTCCAGTTATGGGATCGTGAGCAAGTAGGTTATTCTCCTAAGTCTTAACTTACTCATCTGCAAGAATGAGGGTTCTTATCTGCCTGTCTCACCAGGTGGTTTTGAGGTTCACATGTAAAAATGTATGTGGAAGAACTTTGGGATCCTCAATTCTCACTCATATATGAGTCATTTTATTTACCATGTGGCTAATGGTAATTATAATAGTAATAATGACAGCTGCCTTCTAAGTCCTTACTGTGTAACAGGCACTGTATTAAGTGTTTCACAGTCACTACCTTATTTAATCCTCATAGAAACCTTCAAGGTAGCTCCTACCCTTTCCATTTTTCTAGCTAGGAAAACTGGATAGTGGTCATGGAGCATTAAAAAGGTGTATTTGCTCTATGCTGTTTGGCAGAAGTTAACTTGACCTTTAGAACTTTAAAGAAGCATGTGTGTGTGTGTGTGTGTGTGTGTGTGTGTGTGTGTGTGTGTGTGTGTATGTTCGTTCTTCTATTAGAAGTCTATCCTTCAGATGATTAACAGTAAAAATCAGAGATCTAGATTGGTGCTGTGTCTTATGACATTGTACTCTATAAAGTATTGTGGTGCCTAGGGCATTTCAAGAATGGCAAAGTCTCTGTTTTTCTTTTTTTTTTTTTTTAACTCTTAAAAGGGTAGCCACTAAACTAGAGAACTTAGAAGCATTCTCCTCCTCTCTCTAGATAAATATAATCTACTGGCTGTCCTGACTCCATATTTTTAATCTCTAAATGCCTCATTCCTTCTTGTTTGTCCAGCGTTGTAGCATGCTAAAGGTCTGCCGAGAGGGATTTGGCTAACCCTTGTCAGAGCGAGAACCAGCCATTTGTGTGCAGTACAGTTAAAATTGCACCATTCTACTTGAAACTAATATTATCCTAATGCATTGAGATAGGGGGAGAAGGTTGCTTAGAAAAGATCGTAAGTGACTTAGCACTGGTTTCTCACTTCCAATGATAATGTTCTTCAGAACTGTGTTTTGAACACATTATTATAGATTTAAATATTTTAATATTCATTTATTCTAATTTTCCTTTTGATAGGTGCCATCTCCGTACTTGCATTTCATCAGCTCTGACTAGTGACACCGCTCTGTTTAATATCTTCCTTGGCCAAATTTCTTGCGATTTGGGAACTAGATTTTACCTTCTTAAGGAGGTTTCAGCAACTCCTTTGTGGTTCAACATTTAAAACTCAGATACTCACCTAAAATCCTTTCACAAGGAGTTATTCAATCTAGAGCTTATATAAATGTCCTGGGATACAGTCTATTGGAGATATTGTCAATATTTGCCCTAAATCGCAACCTAGCTCCATTTTCAGTTGTGTTTGGAATTGAAATAGAAGTCTTTATTCTTTCTTAAGTGTCAGTTTGGAGTATATTCTAGGCAGTCAGTAATTCCTGCACATGGGTGATGCCAGCCCTGAAAGGGAATATGGAACTCGCTATGCTGGCTAGTGTAGGTACCGTAAGATCCGTCTGCTCTAAAATACACCCTCACAGGCCCCCATGATGCCTGCGTCTCCTCTTCTCTGCCATTTGTCTATAATCACGTTGCCTTTAGTAGGTCCCTGTGAAATGCAGATGGCTTCTGGAAGAGTAATTTATGCCACTTACTGATGTTAGCACATATGTGTGACTGAGGAAGTGGGCCACAGAAAAGGCAAATTTTGATGAAGAAAGAAAATCAGGAAAATAACAAGCCCAGAAGTCTTCCTGAGAAGGGTAGGACCATGGATGGTTCCATAGGGACTGAAGGTACCAGTTAAGGGCACTGAGTTCCTGAGCATGAGGCGTTACTCGTAGACTCTGCGGAAGGGGAAAGGAGGAGAGGCGAACTGATGTCCAGTTTTGTCTCTGCCATAATTATACAAAGGCCCAGTCTTCCTCATACACCCCTCTTACTCACAGATTTACTCCTTTATCCCAGGTCTTCACCTGACTGCCTTTTTATCAGCAGTCAGGTCCTACCTCAAATGTCAGCTTTTAAAAGAGACCCTCTCAGACTATCCAGTCTAAAACGGCAGTCCCCAAATTGTGTTTCTTATCTCAGGATGCCATGAAAAGAAAAGCCCATACATTTATTTTCCCACAGATCTGGAGGCTGGAAGTCTGAGATAAGTAGGTCAACATGGTTGGGTTCTGGTGAGGACTCTCTTCCTTTCTTCCAAGATGATTACCTTCCCGCTGTGTCCTCATGTGGTGGAGAGAGAGAGAGAGAGAGAGAGAGAGAAAGCAAGCAGAGGTTACAGGCTTGGTGTGGGGTCGCAGAGCTAGTCAGTGTCAGAGATGGCATTTCAACCAGAGAAATCTGTTTCCAGGACTCTTACCCTGAACTACTACACTCAATTCCCTCAATGGAGGTTACAGAGAGTGGGATTGAAAGAATGAATATGACTGAGTCTGTGAAGGATTGAGTCTTTAGCTCTTAGTTCTTTTAGAAAATTCAAGAAGCAAAATGGAGAGAAGATTAAATAATATGGAGCAAGGGAGCAGAGGTATAAGGAGAGAAAGGAAAAGAGAAGTATGCCTGTAGTAGAGGGACGGGGCAGCATTCATCTTCTGTGACATGCAAGGGGCCTGTGCCAGCATTTACCCTCACTTGGTGATGGTCAACACTGAGCTTCCTGAGCTTTCTGCCATGTGCAAAGCAGACAGCATGGTGCGGTGGGGAAAACATTTGTTTTGAAACTGGACAGATATAGGTTCTCCTTGTGACATATGTAAGCCATGTGACCATGGGTGAGATCTAAACTCACTGATCTTATCTTCTATCATTTATAAAATGTGGGTAATGACATGTAACGTTGCTGCGAGTGTTAAATTAAAGCACATATGTATAGGGCTATCCTTGGTGTATGGTAGGTGTTCAATAAATTCAGCCTCTCCCTTAACACTATGGATTTTTTAAGGCACATTAATATACATTTCAAACACCTGTGCCCTCTTAAAGCAAAACATAGAGAAACCAATAAAAATAACAAAATAAATAAAAGCCAAACTTGGTTAACAGTAAACTCATAGAAACATTTATTTCTGGATCTTTCTTTTTCTTTTTCGTCTGAAAGTGACAGGTCGTTATACTAATGTTGTGGTTGTTTGTTACTTAAAGAAAATTTTAATAAGGATAAGAATATTATACTTCACTTTTAGTTCTCTTTTGACATGTTTCCATGGATCTTTAGATTGAATTAACAGTCTTATAGCTAGAAAATGGGCCTGTCAGTGACTCGATCTCCCTCCTTGAATTATTTTGTGATCTTAGGCATATCCATTACCTCTTCCCTGGCTGAGATCCTCCCATAAATTGCAAGACGGAAAATTTCTGGGCATGTAATAGAAGTAGTAGAAATACTGAGTATAAAAATTCCTTGGAAAAATTATTCTGTACAATCGTATGTTGGGCAAGAACTCAGACACCTTTTGACCCGCCCGGCCGCCACACACGTACGCGTTTGGAGGATGAGTTTGTCGTCGTGCATCTGTGAGTGCTAAGGTGAGAGAGGCAGAGGTCTGAGGACGGAGGCAGAAAAATTAGAGGAAAGGAGAAGCAGTTTTTCAGTTCAGCAATTCTCGACTCTACAGAGCTGCCGTCGGCCCCCAAACCGAGGGAGCACCAGCCATCACTAAGCCTTCCCGGCTTCTTTTCCCCCATTCCAAGCTCAGGGCCGTCAGGAGGAGGTGAGGCTTGCTTGACCCATGAGCCAGACACTTGACGCCAACACTCCTCACCTCCCAGCCTACGATGCTCCTCTCACACTTCATAGATTTGAGCTGGAACTCTGTGACCCCCTGAAGCGATAGTAAAGTCATGTGTGTCTGTGTGCTCAGGGGCACTTTTGTGGCCTTCCTATCCTGCTGGGAGTTTATGACTCCAAAAGGTCAAGGACTCTAATTTTCTACTGATTTCTACTGTGTGATCTCTTACCCCCATGGTTTTAACCACCATCCTTAACTTCACTCTCAGATACTGTCAAGGTGTCTCCGTCTGCACCTCAAAACTCAATAAGGCTTCTTCTCCTATACCAGGTGTTCCTTGTCCCATATAGCCTCCCATGGTACTGCACCGTCCATCCTTCTGCACCATCTTCCTCATGCCGACATCTGGTCAATCACCAATGGCTAGCAATTCTTTCTCTGAAGTTTTCCTTGAGCTGGTCCCTTCTCTCTGCCTTGAACACCGTTTCCCTAGGGCAGGCCTTCACCACGTCTCACCCTGACAGGTACAACCGTCTCCCTCCTGGTCTTCTCTTTCTGCCCTAAATCTATCCTCCCTATTACAGCCAGACTCTACCATCTAAAACATGGCCTGACCACATCACTACCCTGTTCGCACAACTTTCTGGGCCTTCTTGGACAAAGGCTTATTCCTATAAGGGTAAACAAGACCAGCCATCGTGCCTACCTCTTCATTTCCATTCTTCCCATGTCCCCAGGTACACATCACACTCAAGTCAAACAGCACAACCTACGGTGACCCCCGTGCACCAGCTGCTTCGTGCCTTTTAGAACCTTGTCCTCTTCCCTTGGAATGCCTTGCCCTCTGTTCTTCATTCAAGAGTCTGTTTTTTCAAGTCACCTTCTCTCTGCCCAGATGGACCACACTTTGTGCTGCCAGAGCCCTCTTGGGTACCAGTATTACCTAGACCAACCCTGGTATGTGTAGGAAACTATCAGTTGCATGTTTGTGCTCCCCATGAGACTGCAAGCTCCTCAAGAAACTCATCCATCTTGAGCCCATCACATGGCCTGCCCTTTCCCTGCTACTCACCAGTACCTACTGAATTGAAGTTACTTCAATACAAAGAAGGTACTTGTGCTTGTAAGTAATCATACTTCCATACTCAGCAGTGCAGAACATTGAAAACTAAAATAGTCACCTAGTTATAATTTTACTTACTCATATTTAAAATGACCTCAAAGTTGCTTATTTTCTGTTTTCCTATTTCTTTTTTTTTTTTTTTTTTTTCGGTACGCGGGCCTCTCCCATTGTGGAGCACAGGCTCCAGATGCGCAGGCTCAGCAGCCATGGCTCACGGACCTAGCCGCTCCGTGGCATGTGGGATCCTCCCAGACCGGGGCACGAACCCGTGTCCCCTGCATTGGCAGGCAGACTCTCAACCACTGCGCCACCAGGGAAGCCCTGTTTTCCTATTTCTTAATACCTGCACTGATATATCCCATACATGCTAATAGGAAATGAAGAGCTATCTATTGTAAAAAAACCTCCTTGGTAAATACCAATCACACACGTATCTAAGCAATCAGTGCCACTCCATGACACTGTGGGGGCCACAGTTTATCCCATGACACTTTATACTCTCTGTCAGAATCTGCTCACACAATTGATAGCAGTCTTCCAGAAATGATTGTCCACATTCATCGGTAAATGCCAGATTCTGAAGTCAAAGCAGAATTTGGCCTATGAAGAGTCCAGAGTTGTTCTATGATATGCACTCTGAAACCTGTATGACCAAGGCATTAGTGGCCGTGGACAGAGGTCCACCATAGAACTCGACTTCTCACTGATGAATGAGCTTTTGGAGAGCCTGTGAGCCCTGAGATGAATGTGCAATTCTGTAAGTAGGGCCATGTCACAGGTGAAGATGCCCACAGCTTCTATCATATGCTCAAAGCGGTCCCTGAGACGCCAGAGTTCATGAAGAATTTAAGAAAGCTGTAGATCCTTTTCCTGTGATAACTTGTTCTGTTTATGAGTATTAATTCTGGGTGGTGGTAGGGATGGTGGTGAGTGGGTGGGGGATACAAAGTTGAAGCAATCTGTTCTTCATTGACCAACTTATGGCTCATAAGTGAGTAATCAGCATAATCTAAATACTCTAAAATGAACTATTCTTTTGGGCTCAACAAAATGCTTTTTAGGTTGAAACCAATCAGTAGGAAATGACTGGTGTTTGTTAGTGTTTGAGAGGAGAGACCAGATTCTTTGCACATTAGCATTCCAGTTGATGCCAACATAAACCTCCAGACCTCCAAGTCACAGAATGTGTTATTGTTTTCATATGAGTGAATCTGGGACCGCTTGTGAGTCCTGTTTCCATCCCTTACTTGAAAAATGGAGCTCCCTGTTTCCATAGACTCTGGTGACAGAAGTAACAAAACAATCCTTCTGAAGGTTAAACATGCAGAGAAGAACATTATTCCTCAAGTTGGTGTAGTCCCGGCTCTTGTTTCCATTTAATCGTGGAGTTGAGAGAGGACAAACTCTGATTTGACAGCCATGTAAGCTAAAAAGCTTGACTCGTGGAACCCAGCCCACACGGCAAGGGGTCCTTCCTGCTCATGAAGGAAGCTCCCCCAGGAAGGACATGATAGTTTAGGCCTGTTTGGCATTTTTCTGAGAGTGCTGTAAGATATTATTTTCTAGTGTACTGCCTCTTATATAACACCAATTTTCCAGGACCTCAGAGCATGTTATTTCTGTATGCAGAATCTTTGGATTCCTAGGCTAAGGAAAATAATGCCAGGGACTCTCCAAACACCACTGCACTTCCTGAAATGGGTCCGAAAGGAAGAGGGCCAAAACTGGAGGCATTTGTTTGCCGCCCCCCTTCAATTTTCTGTAGTAAATGTGGTGCTAAGATTCAAGCAGGGAAGTTCAATATACCAGAGTTTGAGCCCCAATGACACTTACTAATTGTGCCCCTGAGGGTATTACCTAATCTCCTTCAGTCTTAGTTTCATAACCTGTAAAATGGTCCGGCAATTATATCTGTCTCATAGGATTGGGGGGAGGATTAAATTCTCAAAAGGCATATTGAGTTGATATCAGCAACAATGGAGTAATAAATAAGTCTTAGGCTTCCAAAAATTATCTCCTCCACAAAAGCAATGAGAAAATGGGCAAAGATTGTCAGAATCAATTTTTTAGAACTTGGAAATTAATCAAAGGCTTACAACAATCCAAGGAGCATTTATTAAAGAATTGTAATTGCATCTCAGTAAGGACAGAGGCTTTTTGACATTTTAGGTTGCCCTATTTCCATATCACTCCCACCCACCTTGAAAACCCACAGCCTATTAGAGTGGTGAAAACCATCAGCCAGGTAGAAACAAGGAGGAAATATGGTGTTGGAGCTCCTTCAAACCTCATTCCCATTCTTTGTTCTATATGGTGTTTCCCTGAAGACCTCACTTGGGAGGCTGTCTTTTTTTTAACCTGACTCGGTGCTTGCCATGTAAAAAACCTTTTCCCAGGGAGCGTCTGTATAAAAGAAATAGAGTCAATTGATTAACATCGCAACTGCCTGAAGAGTTGGATAACAGAGTGAACAAAAGCTAGGGTCTAGCTCTCAAATACTGATGGTGGAACAGTAAATTGGTACAATCACTTTATAAAACTATTCAGAGGTATCTATTAAAGCTGATTGTACCATGTTTATGACACAGCAGTTCCGTTCCTAAGTATGTATTAAACAAATAGATGTATGTATATTTGCACAAAGACATGTTCTTGAATATTCATAGCAGCTCCGTTTATAGTAACCCCCAAATGAGAACTATAGAAATCCCCATCAGAAGTAGACTGCATAAGTCAATTGTAGTATGTGCATACAATGGAATATTCTACAACAATGAGAATGAGCAAACTCGAGCTAAATACAATAAATTGGATGTATCTTATAAACATGATGTTGCATGAGAGAAGCTAGATACAAAAGACTTTATACTGTATGATGTCATTTACATAAAATGCAAAACAAGCAAAACCATTCTATGCTTCTAGAAGTCATAATAATATAATTGGGAGAATTATCAGTGACTAGAAAAAGGAAAAGAAGGAATTCTGGAGGTACCAAAATATCCTATTTCTTGACTTGTATACATTTGTGTACTTCCTGAAAAATGCATCAAGCTATACATATGATGTGTGTACCTTTCTGTATGTATGTTATACATATATACTCTATTCAAAGATCTCTCAATACAAAGAAAAAGGCAAGGAATGAATATCCATGGTCCCACTATCCCATTAACCCCAAATGACTATGATTAGTAGTTTAGATTATGCTTTTCCATTCCATGTTTATGCATACTTGAGTACATGTATTCTTTTTCCTACAAAAATTGAATTGTACTATATTCCCTACTTTATAATCTGATTTTTTTCTTAATAATATGCTACAACCATCTTCCAATGTCAATATGTAATATTATTGCTGGAGCATATCCAATCTTACTAAACCAGTCCCCTATTGTTGGGCATGATGGTTGTTTGTAGACTTGACCTTTCATATGAATTGTTAAAATATATCATCGATGAGTCATCGTACTCATTTCTGGTTTTTTTTAACATAAGAGTAGAATTGCTGGTGAAGAGGAATGCAATTTTGAACTTTTTAAAAAGCCTTTAGTACATGTTTTAAAATCATCCTCCAAAAAATACCGAAACTATACTCCAATCAAATTTTATGGAAGGAGCCATTCCTTTGCCAAGATTGAGGATTATGATTCTTTTTCATATTTTCCGTTTTACTGGGCCAAAGAAATTATATTTTGATTTATTGTTTTTGTAATTTTTATTCCTGCAAGAAGTGAACATTGTTTGCATAAGTGCATCAGCCATTTATGTTTCTTTTGTGAATTGCATATTATGTACTTTATACATGTTTAGAATATCAACCCTTTGTCCACTCTGTATTTCAAACATTATTTCCCAGTTTGTTGCTTGCTTGTTGGTTTCTTTATACCATTTTGGGGGTACAAGGCAAGTCTGTCATGATTTTCCTATAAATTATTTATTTAATCATCTTAATTATTGTTTTATTTTTCACATTCCGTCTGACTATAGGTTATAGAGTATGGTATGTGGAGTAAGATAAGAATATGACTTCTTGTTTTCCAGTAAATAACCATTTCTCTTCATTTACTGAATAATCCTTTCTAGAGCTGACATATTGTAGAAGGTATTTGCTTTTTATTCAAGGACTGAGGAAGAGAAATTTAAAAATCTTAACAAACCCTAAAATTCAACGAAGTAGTTCTCTCTGAAGATTTAATATTTTATTTAACATCCTTGAAACAAAATTTTGCTTATCAGCATTGCAGGTTGGTTACTGACTCCTTAGTCCCTTTTGTCTTTATCTGTTTAGGGTATTAACTCTTTGTTTTCTAATATATACATCAAACTATGTTTCAACCTATCTCTGTCCTCCTGCTCGAGAAATAATTAACTATTAGCAACATTCCTAGGATCTGATTATAGATAAATTTGAACATGCCAAAACAAATACAGGAAGTCCTGTTTATTTCCTTCATAAGTGGAATGCCAGCCATATGCCAGGTTCTTCATAATGTATATGAAGTACTTAGAACAAAGTGTACAAACTACTTAGAATCCGTAACTAATTACCACACAGCATAATGAATTTGTTGACCATCAGTTATTCATCAGACTTAGGAGTATGTTTGTTTGAGCACAGCCTTAAAAGTGACTGTGATTATTCTATGCATAGCTTTCTTATTTGTTGCTCATGAATCGTAGTCACCAGCTCTTTGTTCAAATCAAGCCACGTAACCACTGGTCTAGGTCCAGCTTCTTTACTGTTAGGTTGCTAAGGGAAAAGAAGGAGGAGGAGGGGAGGGAAGGAAAGAGAAAAGAAAGAAAAGAAAAGAAAAAAGAAAACTTCAAACTAGATAAGCCTAAAATGTGGTTTATTAATGCACGTAGGT
This sequence comes from Lagenorhynchus albirostris, assembly GCF_949774975.1. Taxonomy (NCBI): domain Eukaryota; kingdom Metazoa; phylum Chordata; class Mammalia; order Artiodactyla; family Delphinidae; genus Lagenorhynchus; species Lagenorhynchus albirostris. The sequence goes on from NC_083097.1 coordinate 133,707,581, forward strand.
GAAAAGTTCATCCTGGTCAGACCAATGCATTCACATAATACCAAGAATCTGTCTCTTTATAGGCTTTAGCCCTGTTCTCTTCACCCTTGGCTTTTCTTTCAGGTAAGACCTCACCAAATAGTAGCAAAGGTGGTATCAGCTGCTCTGGGGTTTTAGCCTCCTAGGTTAGCAATCTCCCCAGGAAACAAGAGCGCCTCTCTCCCACTAGCTCTGTCAAATGCGCCGGATATGATTCTCATTGGCCCGCCAGAGGTCCTATGCACATCCCTGAATCAGTCACTATGACTAGAAAAGAAAGGGGTGTACCTAGTGGTCACATCTGTGTCATGTGCCCATGACGTGGCCTAAGAGTGAAAGTGATATTGGTTCTATTGACAGTTTTGTTATCAGGAGGAGGATGTTTGCAGACAAAGCAGGTACCCTAGACAATTCTGAATAGTTGACTCGGGCATTTTTGCTTTCCTGTCCCCAAACTGCAAAGTACTGCCCATGGTAAAAATAAGAAGAGCTCTCTTACAAAGGGACTTTTGAAAGAGACTTCTTTTTAGCACTTACTTTCAAAGAGGAGAGACATGCCTTCCACATCCTCCTTAGCTACAAACATTGGAAAACTTATAACATTGTTTCCTTGCATTTTGTTTTGCCATGTGCCATTGACTGTCACATTTCACAAGTTAAGAAACATGTTATTTCTTTGTTTATTTTGTCAGTCTTTGGTATTCTCTGGAGAGAAATTATGTGTCTCTGTTTCAGTGGAATAGATTTAATCTGTTTGTTTTGTCTCTAGACTCACCTAACTCCTTGTCTTTCACAGTCAAAGGTTTTCCTTTTTCCTCTCTTGGAGAAGAGGTGAATCTGTCCCAGATTCTGGAAAATATGGATTTTTAAGTATATCACATTAAAGACTTTCCAGTGTAGAAGGAAGTTGCCCTAGAAATGTTATCTCTTGTTCTGATATTGTTTGGAAGTTGCTCTGTCAATACAATTATTCAAGAACTCTAAAGCAGGCATTGACCTTGTGCTTTGGACTTTTCTATCACTCTAGTCATACTTTGTCTGCAGATCTCTTGTTAATTCTCCCATCTATTAAACATCCACCTTCTCATAACACAAATTACATTGTGTGTGTGTATGTGTATATATATATATATATATATATATATACATATATATATATATATATATATATATACACACACACACATTATACACCTGAGGTTGAGGTTTGAGGCAAATTCTTAGAACGTTTGTCTTTCCAAGTAATTTGCCTGATTTTATGGGTGGGCTCTTGATCAGTAATGGGGATCATTTGGGGAATCCTGGTTATGTTACAGAAGAGGCAAGCAGTGGACCAGCTGTGTGTTTTACTAAATGTATCACTGGTGTGTTTTTAATGAAGATATTTGCTTCCTATCACTTAAAGTGTAAGGAAGTTTAGTTGTTGTACATTAGGCTTAAGCTATTTTTATCTTCAAGCTGCCTTATTATTTATTTGCAGGTTATATCCTATATATTGCAAATTCTTCTCAGCCAACTATAGATAAACATTGTATCCAGCCATATATTGTTTAGCACATTAAATTATCATCATTAATAATTACATACATTAAGGTCTTCGCCAGCTGTCTTTGGCTGTCTTGTTTCCCTTTTCCAAAGCTTTGTTCCCTGGTGCACAGTCCATGGAGCACGAGTTGAGTTCTGGAAGATGCTAATGAGTGTTTCCAAAAAGGGGTTGGGGTTCCTTGAGCAAATTTATGGAACCTTTTTATGGAACCTTTAAACCTTTAAACCTTGGAAAAGCCCAGATGAGACCAAATGAAGCCTTTATTATGTCATTATTAGTAATACATTTTTACTCTCCAGACAGGTTACTCTGTGTGCTTCTTGCACTTATGGGAAAGTGAAGCAGGTCTGACCATCTCCTGAGTGAGACTGATGACCCATGAAATAAAACTTGGGAGGTGCTTTTTGGAGCTGTATAGCCAGTGTCGTCATTCCTTGATTTCATCCTTACATTCTGACCTCTCTTCCTTCTGGAAGGGCTATGATTTGACCCTTCAAGATTCCCCAGAATGCTTCATGGAGGATATCAGTGGAGCAAAAATTGAGTCCCCTGATTCATAGCCTCATAACTACTCACCAGGAACTTACCTCTGTTTAGATTCCACTAAATTCCCCTGAACTTCATCTAAAAATAAGAAAAGGTGAGGGCGTAGTCTGGTGGGTAAGAATTTATGGAACCTTTAAACCTCGCTATCTATACAACTTGATCTAAATTAGTATATTGAAGCATTCTGAAGAAATTCAGTTCCTCTTTGTCTCACCTCTGAGTCACAGCCAACGGAAGGGACAAAGTCAATTGTGAGATCTGCCACAGATATTTTGGCAGTAGCACTCATGTTGTGGTGAGGGGTGCTTAGAATGTTGTCATAGAGTGAATTCTTAACCTTAGTAAGTGCTTATTGCAAATAATTTCTTATATGCCCTGAATTAAGTATTGGAAAAAAGAAAATACATGTAACATAATTCCTGCCCTCAAGGGGAAGGTAAGACTCACACAAATGAATGCTGTAACAGTATAAAACGATATGTTGTTAACAACCAAACTGAATATAGAATAGACGCTTGACATTCAAAAAGGCTAAGTCCAGAGACGTATGTAAATCCCCCAATATATAAAATTTTGTTATAAGATGCATGGGGTAAGAACATTACTGAGCAAATGCTGATTAGAGGGGCTCCCACATGGGAGGAATGGAAGTTTAAAATCTCTGCCTTAGCCAAATGACCAGTAATTCTGAATTGGACGTTTTGGAAAGTTAGCAAATGGTTGAACAAGAATGTTAACTACGTGAATGCCAGCCATCTACTGTAATCGTGCCAATACATATCTTATGCATGATAAATATTGTGAATAACTTAGAAGGGAAGATGATCATTTTGGGGTAGAAGTATCAGGCTTCAATGATGAAAAATGGAAGTCAAAATAGACTCTGAAATATTAGTAGAATTAGGAAATCAGAACAACAATATTCCCGGAGAGGACTGAAGGGAAATGAGGTAGGTCTGGACTCTATCTTAGGCCAGCAGTGGTCATTGGGAAAGCACTTGTAGTGTTACAGGTAATCCCTATCCTCTTAAGCTGGCGCCCATCCTTTGACCTCAGACCACTTATCTATCGTCTTCCCCTCCATTACAGCTAATATCCCAAGGTCTGTGTCTCATCTTCCTACCCATATTTTGCCCCCAGGTCCACTGCCCCCAAGTATAGTTGTGCAGATTGCACACGATGTCTTATCTAAGGGAACATAATTTACATAGTCGACATCACTAAGATTGGTAAAACTATTATAACAATTTTTCTTCAGATGACAGTAAAGTATCCACTTGGAGCAAAATTAGCACATTACAGTCATTTTCTGACCCATGGAAATAAGGTATCTTGAAGGAAGAGTTGTCATTCTCTAGTTTGCACCAAGGTACTCTATGGGCAGTTGGCAGCCTTTGCTTGTTGAGTGATCAGAATCTTGGACATATTTCCAGGGGATAGTAGTCTAGACTCTCCAGGTTTGTCAAAGAGCGTGAAGAAAATAGAAAACAGCCCTTTGCCTTTATGCACAGATAAAGGATATTTCTCAGTTTTTGTGTTGTTCCCAAAAAAGCTTGGAAGATCAAGCATTGTGTATAATCATCTGGGCCTAAATTGCTGTATTATATCATAGATGAACAAGTATTATGTATTATCTTACTCATTACTATTTTCATGGTTACAAGTTGTATCCCCGTGCACATTTTTTCTTCTTTTAAATTTAGTACAACTTTGGAATTCTTCTGTTCTTTGCTTAGCCGTGAAACCTCGTAGTGAGAGTGACTGCTAAAACGCAAAAGCATCTTGCTGTTTGTACACCTTTAAATGAGCTATTGCTTATCACCCCCACCCTATGCCAGCCAGCTACCTTCAACACAGTCCACTGTGCATTTGAGGACCAGTGGGCAGACTCTAGGTCTATTTTCCAAATGCAGATTCACCAGATGACCAATCTGACAAGTTATCAAGTCACCAAATACTCTCAGACAAATGCCTTAAACCAGGTCTAAAAGACCAGCTGGACCCTTTTGCCGCAGGCGTTTGGCAGAAACCAGTCTAAGTCCAGTATAGCCTATGTTGTTCTTTGGCACCTCTGAATCTTTATAATGAAAACTTCTTTTCTATTTTAAATTAGGGGCACTGTGCATGTTGTGAGTCCAGATTTATATAAAAGAATGAGATTCTCTTCTAACGCTTTATTTGGGTCCAGTCTGCTGAGTCTCCATCATCTTTTAGTTCAATGATTTGTTAAACTAGCTTGAATAAATGTGTATTTTGTGTGGTTCAAATTTCAAAAGTCTCAACCATTCAGACACAAAGGATATCTATGCCTTTTATTTTATTTATTTTCTTTTTTTGTGGTATGCGGGCCTCTCACTGTTGTGGCCTCTCCCGCTGTGGAGCACAGGCTCCGGACGTGGGGCTCAGCGGCCATGGCTCACGGGCCCAGCCGCTCCGCGGCATCTTCCCGGACCGGGGCATGAACCCGTGTCCCCTGCATCGGCAGGTGGACTCTCAACCACCACGCCACCAGGGAAGCCCTCTATGCCTTTTAAATGCAGTTCTATGCTAATTTGCATCCTTTTTTTTTTTTTTTTGGTGGGCTTGACTTTTTTCCCAAATGGTGCCTTTACATGCATGTTGATTTTCACCAGTCTTTGACAACTTTACTAATTGCTGAAACTCTAACTTTGAAAAAATTTTTAAAAAAATCCTCAAAGCCTTTAGATATTGGTTCATGCAGTATGAATTCTGTAAACTTTACAATTTGACAAATTGGTTATTCAGAATTGCTCATTTGGCAAATTGGTCTATCTCCCATGAAGCAACTGTCCAGAGAGCTTCCCAGTGGCCCCTCGACGCCAATTCAGACACATCCTAGTGGCCTCATATGAAAATGAGGCCCTTCCTGGTAAGAGCTCTGTTCTGCAGTGTAGGGGTGAGGGAGACAGCAGGACGGGCTGTGCCATCTCTGTTGCTGCAGCACGGGTCCCTTTGTCGCCACTGTGGCTCATCACTACTGTGCCCAACATCGGCGACACAGGTCCGCTTTCTTTCCTCTGCTTTCCTTGTGTCACTTCCAGTACCAGTTGTTGCCAGGTGCTTCTCAGTTCTCAGAGTTTGAGGGGCCTCTACAGCTAGTCAGAGCTTCTTTATTTCACTTCAACCAGCCAACTTGTAGTGATGCTTTGAGGGTGATCCCCAACGTATCCTTTAAAATACTTTTTATTTGCTGGATGTCCAAGGGCTGAGTTTTCTTTTGACTTTTGCTTCTTGTCTACTTAGGAGTTTGTACCTGTAACAAAGTAGCAGCAAGAGTCCTAGTAATCTTGTCTCTATACCAGCTAAAGAATTAATTTGCAGTAAAGCCTCTGATCTGGTGGTGTTGGAGTAATGCTCACTAATCTAGAATTCTGGCTGTACTCTAGTCATCACAACCATTACGTGTGGATTATTGTTTTTTCCGGGACATAAAGAAACAACATGTAATTTCTTGGAAACTTAGATCAAATAATTGTACCTTTGGTAGCCCAGAGCATACTTTTAGAATTTATGAGACTTCAAAATCCTTTTTACTTCCATCAATTTTGAGTTAACCATAAAAGTATGGAGATTGTTTAACTAATAGGATATTGAATGATAGAATTTGTAATGTGCTAATTTTCCTAAAAGTGTCTGATTCTCCAGTCTGTTTTGTTGGGGGCAGGGAGAGTGTGGGTAGTAGGGTAGAACTGGGGAAGAAAGAAAGAAAAAATTGTAATTTCTAGTCAGAGCATAAACGTGATTACAATTTCAGGGCCTTTGCTTTGCCCATTTGCATCACATTCATAAGGGCAGTTATTCCACTGAGTAAACTTGGGGCTTTTCCTCTCCTATCTTCTGATGGGGGAAGTTCAGCCATCTTTCTGGAGGAAGAACCAGAGCTGAAGGACATGCCTGAGATGCTCTGGAAAAGCCCACACCGGGCAGGTCGTAACAATTAGTTCCTGGCTTGCTTGGCCACAAGTTAATTTCTCTTTCCAGAGACTGAACTTCCCTGACCATTGACAGAAACCTCAGGACCCTCTGCCTAGCCCTTTGGTGCATTTCCAGCAAAGCTCAGGGTGCCTGTGTCTCCCATAGGCTGTGTTGCTGTCAGAAATGGCTCAGAGGAAGATGGAGGTGTGATTAGCTGTAAATGAAGTTCTAAACCACTGGTACATGAAATGAAACTATTTTTTTTCTCTCTCTCTTTCTTCTTCCCCTTTCTTTAACCTGAGCTGCTGATGTAAGTGGATCTAATTTACTTTCCCCGAGAAAACAAAGCAAAATAAAAGGCGGAATGGCAAAAAGATCCCTTTGCAAAGTGTAGCGCTTCTGCTCCTGATAAAAGGGAGTCATTTGCAGCTTTCATGGTGTCAGTATTAATTTCCAAGCAGTCAAAGCCACAGCTAATTTATTTACAGAACAATCTCCTTGCCCAGGAGCTGGGCTGGTGAGGCATCGGTTTCTAGCCTCCAGCTTTGTTTGTTGACAGGCTGATTTCCCACAAGGCCATTTCCACCTGTGTTTCTGTTGTTTTTAGTGCATGTCTCCCTTTCTTCCCCCCCGCACCCCCCCCCCCCCCGCCACCGCCTCCCCGATGGCTGCTGAAGGGCCTTCTCATCTCCGGTCTCTCTCATCCACTTCCTCCCTCCAGCCCCAAGGCCTCCTGGCAGGGCTTTGCAGTCACTCTGCACTTACCCAGAGTCTCTGCTGGCAAAGTCCCAGGGGGCCCCGCATTTCTTTCTTTCTTTTTTCCCTTTTTTTGTTTCAAGGACAAGATTCAAAAGAGCCTGCTACACACAGGTTGTAGGGTGCACCTTCAGATGTGCCTTCAAATAGGGGCTAAGAAATTTGAATATTTGTGCTCCTGGAAATCAGCCTGTAAAATTGGCCCCCAAAGCCCATTAAATTCTGCAAAATCTCTCAGCTTTGAGGGCTTCGTTATGGAGTCCAAATGGGGACCCCGGCACCGCTCTACCAAAGCATTCATCTCCAAAGATGCCTACAGTTGAAATTATAGAGTGGCTTATTTGGCCTCAGCTCGTTGCATATCAAAGGGTGGGAGGGCAGGAGGGATATGCTTCCGCAGAGCAGTCAAGATGCTTGCTGCCTGCCAGACCCAGACAGGTAATAGATTGAGATGTTTAAAGCACATGTCTCGTGCATGCACGCGTGCCTGCCTCTGCCATTTTATAGCTCTGTCTGCAGGGCGCCATGAAAGAGGTGAGGCATGTTTTAAAGTTAGTGATGGTGCCACGTGGGCACGGAGTGGGAAATAGGTATTAGGTAGCCCATTTTCCAGACTGCGTATTTGCTAAATCAGTAAGGAATATTGAGACCCAAAGAGACATCATCGTAGCTATATAACCTGCACCGAATGTTGCCACCTTGGACCCATGAGGCACTTACTGATTAAGAAACACCAGCGGAAAAGGTGCCTCGCACTAATTTCTCAGCCCCTGCACAGTATACACAACCCATTTTGTGCATCTTTCTTGCAGTTGCTATTTTTCCAGATTTAGAGGTATTTATTAGTTGTTTGTGTTTAAAGCTGTTGTGTTTAAAATAGCCATTTATTTGCAAAAGGAAGGACGCCAGAAGGAAAAGCACAAAGCTTTGTCCTTTTGGAACCATACAGTTCATCTGGAAAAGTATAAAGAACTGGAGGCCTACCAAGGGGAATTTTGTTCTCTTTGGCGGTTGAACAGAAGAGTATAAGAATAAGAGTATAAGAACTGGCCTGTGGTTTCCATTCCCCCCCAGTAATTATGGAATCTAAACTAAAAAAGTTTCACTTTGCTAACAGAATCTTCTTTACCTCCCTGCCCCCCTCAAACTCCTGCATCTTCTTTATTCAGATTATTTTCTCCCAAGTCTCTGAGATTTGTTTGCTTACAAGAGCTGTGGGATTCCTGGAGTCTGAAGGTTCAGCCATTTCTCACTTCTCATTCCTGAGCTCTCCGTGACCAAAAACCCTTCTATTTATTTTGAAAGCGGAAACAATGTCATTTCATTCCCTGCATGCATAACTCCAAGATGCCTGAAAGAATTTTCTCAAACTTTCTACTCACTCATCTTTGGGCTGAGACTCATCTTCATCTTTGGGCTGAGACTCATCTTTGGGCTAAACGGAAAGTTTGGGCCCCAAAGGACAATTTTTCTGAGAAGCTGGGAACAGGTAGAGGCAAAGTCGAGTGATGAAACTCATCTGACAGTTGTCATCTTCCCTTTTTGCGTCTCTGGTCTCATTCCTCCCTGTCTCCTGGGGATGCCTTGCTTTTCTCTCCTCTCAATAATGTTAGCAGTTCCTCACTCCCTTCCCCTCGCCTGCTTGTCCTCAGGGATGAAGCAAAGGCTTTAAACCTGTAAACTGTATAAATTTTCTCCAAAATCAACTTGAAACTCAGTTTAAATCGGATGGAGAGGCTTTGCTGATGGAAGTGGCAGCCATGTACCCACACGTGTCTGATCGGGCACCCGTGCTGTCGGGGCTGCAGGCTGATCATGTGGGCTAGCAAGCTCTGATGTCTGCAGTCTGGAGTGTCTTGTGTATATTGATATGAAGACTGTTCCCCTTGCAAACTCTGAGAACGTGGGAGGGTGCTAGGTTCTTCCTTCCTTACCCAGTGGATACTGTAGCTCAGGGTCCGTGTTGAGATGCTGAGTCTCTGATGCCGTACGTGATCAGAGGCCCTGTGGAAATGGGCGTAGCTGATGCAGCTTGACGTCCATACCCTCAGATGTACAAGAAACGGAACTCTTCCTTTTTCTAAACTAAGTTTTGGTTTCACAGACGATTCTCCTGATGAGGCAGAAACCTAATCTCTGTCAAGTTGGGCTTTCCTTAGTCCCTCTTCCCCAAGGGTGAGTTTTAGGTCTAGATGATCAGCATGGTTCCCAGAACTTAGAGAGGTCAGCTCAGCAGCATTCTCAGCATCTTTTCTGAGCTGCTGTGGCCTGTGTGGTCCTCACTTGCAACCCCGGCTGGTCGCTGCTGAGGCATCCCTTGTTTTTTTCAGCCTCATCCCACAGCCCTGGCAAGGCACTCGTCTACTCCCGAGGACAGGAGTGCTGTTGGGTGACCAGGTTTCTCACTGAAGCATGGAAATCCCCACCAGGCTGTGTAGACCATCTGCCTCATGCCCCACTGCCCACTCTGTCTCCAGGGGTCTTGGGGCACTCTGAGGAAGCAGAGAACAGAGCCCTTCTCTGGGAACCCTCACATTTCTGCCCCGACACATCCCCTCCACCTCTCCCTTTCCTCAAGTCCAGAGGAACTTTCTGGTCTTCAGGCGAAGCCCAGTTCTCCTGGAGCCTCCTTGCTTGACTCATGATGGCTTTCCCAGACATTTTGTGAATGCCTAGAACCCTCTTTGTAAGGGCTTTTGAAACACAAAAGCCTGAAAGAAACTTCTTTTTTCTTTGCTGTGAATCCTGTCACCGTCATTTTAAGAACCTGCGACTTGGACTGTTGTGTGGGAATGATATGGAGAAGGGAAATCTGGAAGAAAAGAAAAATGTGCAGCCACTGTAAACCAGCTATCCCCCCCTTTTTAATATTCGTTGCAGCTAATTAACCAGCTTAATTCACCTGTCCTTTGTTTAGAGACCGTTTAAATAACTTTTCTATCATACCAAGAGCCAGTGACAATAGTGTACGTAGTTAATGCTGGTGACCAGGATCATCTTACTAAGTAGTTCCTTTTTTGGGGGGTGGGTACGCAGGCCTCTCACTGTTGTGGCCTCTCCCGTTGCGGAGCACAGGCTCCAGACGCGCAGGCTCAGCGGCCATGGCTCACGGGCCCAGCCGCTCCGCGGCACGTGGGATCTTCCCGGACCGGGGCACGAACCCGTGTCCCCTGCATCGGCAGGCGGACTCTCAACCACTGCACCACCAGGGAAGCCCTAAGTAGTTCCTTTTAACAGTCTTTCAGATCATTTACATGGCAGGTTATAGTCTGAATTAGCACTGTCATGAGCTTTGGAATCAGACCCAGTACTGCACTCACCTAACAGCTCATTGGCCTTACGCAACTTAAAGAACTTCTGTAAGCTTCCAGGTCCTTGGGTGAATTACATTAGTGTTATTAGGCGATGTAGATGAACTAAGATGTGCACAACACCTAGCACGTAGTAAATATTTATTATTCATCTTCCATTTCTACACATTACCACGGAACAGATTACTTCTTATGAGAGCAGATCTGTAGCGTAAGAGCTCAGAATATGAAGTGAAATGGAATGAAGGTGGTAATTTATAGCCAAAATTAAAGGGTGGCAGAGAGAGAAGTTCTTCTGGTCATCTCACTGGATGAACAGACTGATTGAGAGGAAGAACAGTAGATCAATTTTCTAAGTTAATTTTTCTTTAATTTATATCTCATCCATTTAAAATTGGGAATGATAAGAATGTATTACATTGAATAGGGGATGCTGTTTGTAACATTTTGTGGTTGAAGTTTAAATTTTCTCCTGAGCTCCCTAGAAGGCAAAGTAAAAAGGGAAACACATTATATAGTCTACATTATTAGAAGGGAGAGGCATATAAAAATGTCATGAATGATATAAGGGAAATGAAAACTTCTTCCTCATCTTGACCTTATTTTTATGTTGTCAGTCTGTGGACTAGAGAGATTCAAAGAAGTTGGATAGGGAGAGGCATAGAAGACAGGTTACAGAATTAAATTTCTCTCTCTGAAATGAATAGGGGCCAACTCAGAAAAAAATTCTCCTTAGATCTAGAGCTATTTAAAATTAAAAAAAGAAGGAGGAGGAGAAGGACAGACAGAGCCTCAGAAAGTCTCTCAAAAGCTTTGGAGGCACTATGTTGCTTCATGAACTCCACGGGAGCCCTTTCTAGCATCTTTGCTTACAGGTGCAGCCTTGGGGAAACCCCTGCCAATTATCATACAGTACCAGTAAATCCTGGGAAATTAAGTTTTAATTCTTGATCCACTTAGGCAAGTGCTGGGCCTCAGTTCTCTATGGAAAAATAGTAGTCATAACCTCCCCCTAAAATAATTCCTGACACCTATATTGCACCAGGCACTGTAATATACACTGAGGATGCAATAGTGAGCATGACAGACATGGCTTCTGTCCTTGTGGTACCGACATTCTAATGGGAGAGACAAGCAAACAGACAAATAAAATAGTCGCAGCTTGGGCTAAGTACTGGAAGACTGAAACATAGGGCTTGAGGTAGGAGCCATCTGGACTGGAGAAGAGTTGAGATTTGGGAGATTCAGGGATAGTCCCTTTGAGAAAGTGACATGTGAGCCAAGACCTTAAGGATAAGAAGATAGCAGATATACAAAGAGAAAGGGAAAAAAAATCCTTCCAGACAGAGGAAAGAACAAGGTCAAAGGTCGTATAGTCGGAAAGAGCATGGCATATCGCTAGAGCCTAATGAGCCAAGGGGAGACCTGTACGAGATATGTTTGGAGAGATAAACAGGGCTCCTATCCTATAGTGCTCAGTGGCCAAAAGAGGCAGGTGTTTCCTTCTAAGTGTGATGGGAAGCTATTGAAAGGTTTTAAGATGGAGAATTACATGGTCTGATTTGGGATTTAAGCAGACCACACTTGCTGCAAATGGCAAGCAGAATAAGAAGAGATGCCGAGAGGCAGTCAGGAAGGGCCACCCTCTCTTGCCTTGAAATAGCCGCAAGGATTCCCCGGTGTCCAGACTCTACCAGGACAGCTTCTCTCATAGCTGGACCCAGTTCTGGGAAGGAGGAGCCTAGATCTGCCTGTTTGCTAATTAACTGTTCTGATCCCTCCAGGGAATTCTGTCCGTATATCATTGGGTACATCATTAAACTGACTTCAAAAATTAGGAATTACATGGGCTTTCTAAAATTGACATATTTTAATATTTCTTGGATATTATTTTGTGAAAACCTCTCAATGAGAAGGACTTTCTAGATTCAACTCTTCAGCTTTAAAAATTCCTGTGACAGGACTTCCCTGGTGGTCCAGTGGTTAAGATGCCACGCTTCTAATGCGGGGTGCACAGGTTCCATCCCTGGTTGGGGAAGTTCCACATGCCATGTGGCATGGCAAAAAAAAAAAAAAAAAAAAATTCCTGTGAGAAATCTTTGTTCTCACTGCCCCGGAAACTAGGGGAGCACAAAAAGGGAGTGAGAACGTCAACTCTCGTACTAGGGTAGAGATGGGGGGGGTCTGGGGCCAGCTCTGCCCTTGATATATGACTTTAGTCTGCCCCTTCCTGAGTCTCTTCATCTTGTAAGGGCATTATAAAAATAATCTCTAAGGCTATCCCTTCAGCTCATAAAGGTCTATGATTCTCTGGCCTTGGATCAGCGCAAAGATCGAGGTTGATCATTAGCAACTGATTTTTCTGAGTGTGAGACTAGTAGCAAATAGCGGTCCTCTTACTGTGTTTTTTTGGTCCCTTTTTCTGACACCCCATTTTTGGGTTTAACACGTCCAGAATCTCCTTTGAAGGCAATTAATTTTCAATCCCTTCCTTCCCACCTCCTAATCCGCCAAATAAAGGTGTTCAAAGGTGGTTATATGGGCGACAGTCTTTGCTTGGGCTGATATGTGAGAAACACACCCTGCGTGTGTTTCTGGGGCTTCACTTGCTGGTTTCTTCATTCTGCTGGACACCTTCTGCAAAATGTGATCAACGGCATGAGTTCTTTTGCTGTTCCCACTGCCCACAAATCAAGCTCTTCATAGCACAATAAAATCATGAGATTTGGGATTTTAAAAAGTGATTGCATTGCTCGGATGCTAACGAGACACATATATCTGAAACAATTGATTAAAGACTATGGAAAGAAGGTCTGGACACAACATGCAAGGTGGCTAATTTACAGAGGTGTGGAGCATTCCAGATAACAGAATGTCAGGCACCTTTACTTCAAAGAAATGTATTTAGAATAGCCTGCTTTTCCTTACGTATTTTCCCATGAAATATTGGGACACCAGTGGAGTGAGTACAAGCAAGAGAGCTAAGTGATTCTCCCATCAGGGTCCTTCTGTCTGCCAGGTTAGAGCCAACATATGTACCAAGCTGGCAGGCCAAGTGTCTCCAGTATGTTTCTAGAATGTGTTGTGCAGTCGATAATAAATAACTTCTAAGTTGTGTGATTACATAATGATAGCCACGTTCATTCACCTGTCTATCAAAGGAACTATACTTGAGTTTGAGCTCCTTTCCCCTGGGCCCGTGAAGCAAAGCATTAGCTTGGAGTCTTTAAAATTCCTAGCAACCCTGGGCTAAGTGCGCTGGGGTGGAACGTAGTCCCTTTTGCTTAGTAATCCATTAGTTAATGGGTGTGAGCCCATCAGCTTTCTATTTATTCCTTAAGCCATTAAGGTTCACCTGCTGTGCAGGAGACTAGACTTGACAAAAAAGAGTGATAGTTGAAATAAAATAAATATCAAGCCTTACAAGATCTGATGGGTATTGTTTAAAACATAATGGGCTCCATGGAAAGGTAAAGGTGAACCAACCATTACGAGTTGACACGTAGCATCCTGGGCAAGATGCGGCAAACAGAACTCTTCCTTGTTTCTAGCCCAGAGGTGCTCACTAGTGGAGGAGAGTCATCAGTATTTGAGAACTGTCTTCCAGGTGCCCCCCAATATTTGTCTGCAGTGTCTACCTAAGTGTTTTGGAAGCTGGTTGATAAATTTCTCAGTCAACTTTCAATGGCTTTTTTTTTTTTTTTAACAACCCTTTAGACAAAAACCAGACTCCTTACCACGTGGCTCTTTGTGATCTGGGTCTTGCCGTCTGTACAGCTTCATCTTTCACGTGTCTTTCCCTTGTTCCAGCCACAGTGATCTCTCTCAGGTCCTTTGCACATGACATTCATTCTTCCTGTAATGTTCTTTCTTGCCTTATTCATCCTTCAGATCTCAGCTTGAACAACATTTTTTCAGAGGAAGCTTTCCTTGATGGTTCAAAGAAAGTCGGTCTTTAGATGATCTCTTGGTTTCCTGTCCTCCTACATGGCCCCTAGAAGGGTTTAACATACTGCATTTAGTCACATATATATCTTACTAAGGTCTGCCTCTCTTACTAAATGGAAAGCTTCCTGAAGCAAAGACCATTTCTGGCTTAGCTTGCCAGGGTTCTCCCAGCACCTAGCATACTGTCAGTTGAATAAAGAAACCAATTAAACCTTGAGAGATCTCCATGGACCAAAAATGCAGAGGTACATTGATAGCTATTGAGAAAGATAGCTTGACGTTTCTTGGGTTTTATTCCTTACAGTTAAGGTTTATTTTGTGGTGCCTAGTTTTGACTTTATCAGTTTCCATCATTATCTCCAATAATTATTACTTTGCCCTATATAGACAACGTTATCAGCAATTTAAGATGGATATACTGGAATTAACACCGTGGTCTTCTGCTCATCACAAGTCAGTCTAGAAGACTGTCTCCCAGATTACTTGTTCTCCTGAATCATTACTTGGAAATGATTCTACTTCCTGCTTTCGTCCAGAAATCACTAAATCAGAGTCCATACGATATGGGTGTTCCCAATGAGTTATAACTATCTCTGATCAAAGATACCCTTTGAACTAATGATACCAGTATTTTGAAGCGTTATTGAAGGCAAAAAACAATGTCTTCATAATATCCCCAGTGCAGTCTAAGCTTGTGAGAATTACAGACTCTTTGAGAGAGAAAGGAACTTTAAATCAAAGGGCATCTATTTATCATTACTATGTGTCAGGAATAGTTCTAGGCACTTGACTATGAGGCAGTAAATAAAAATATTTACAAACAGACAAATATGTTAATGAGATAATTCCAGAAAGAAAAAGAGGCTATGAAGAAAATAATAAGTGGTGATGTCAGAGAGGATGACTAAAAGCACCTGCTTTAATTGGGTGTTCAGGGTCATTTAGGTTCATATGGTCCAAATTCTATGCAAGAGCAGGAATTGCTGTGTCAGCTGTTGCCACAACAGTGCTACCAGACCAGAGCCATCTGAGCATGCCCCATGGCTTCCATTTACATCATATCCATTGACATTCCATTGGTCCAAGCAAGTCATATGGCTAACCCAACATCAGTGAGTTGGGGTACTATACTCCACCCACATTCTGCCTCCTTGAAGTAGATTCTTAGACAACTATTTTTTCCACAACTGTTAGCTCTGCCTTCGGGAGACTCCTTCTTTTTCATTTATTCTGTAGTCATTTCTGAAAGGGCAAGGAAAGGGTTTTTCCTTCTCAGTAACTGAGAAACTTTCTCAGCCTGCTTCCTGCCTGTTAGAAATGTGAGTGACTCAGACGTCTTTTTACATCTCTAATGGCCACAATCTCTTCTAATCCAGCATGGCTACGTAACTGCCAATACAACTGTCTCAAAAACTGAGTGGACTGTTTATGTATTGAATTCCACTGAATTCTGTTCACTGAAGCCATACTCATAATTCTTGTCAAAAATGCCTTTCTTTTTAGAGGTAATTGTGCTTCTTAATTTGGACATCTCAGGCTTCTGTGTGATCTTTCTGGGAGGCTCTTCATCCATCTGAAGGAATCTGCTTAACCTTTTCAGAGGTCTTAACAAAGACTACCGTGGCCACATTCTTGGTTTAGACTGTTCCTGAGCTGTATCTTAATGGCTATGTCCCTGTTTCGGTCTTTCCCTTTAGGCTGTATTTTACTTAGAGGATATTTTACTGGATGAAGAGTCTAGAGATGAAAAACAGTATCGTTTTCCAACACAGCATGTGCCCAGTTTTCTGAGTTCTCTGCATTCTTTCTTAATTGTGTTTGTAAACTGGACCGTTTTTTTCTGAGCTCATCTCTTTCATGTAGCACCTTGTCAAATGTGGCTACCTACAGCCAGCTCAGGCTTTTAATATTTCGTTTCCAAATCTCCTTACTCCACTCCCGGTCTCCTGTCTAGATTATCTCGGGGACTCCCTTTACTACATGTTTTACTAAATTCTTACTAAATGTTTCCTCGGTTGTATAACACAGGTCGTGATTCTCCCAACCTCCCATTGGTTCCTCACCACCCACCACTGAGTTTTAAACTAATTTTTTTTTCAGTTTTTTCTTATAACTGCACCCACTTCTGGGCTGCTATTTCAGTGTCAGTCAGCTATTGCCACAATAATGTCACATGACAAATCACTACAAAGCTCAAGGGTTTACAACCACAGCAAGTTTTAAGTCTCACCCTTGCAGATTTGCAGGGCAGTGGATCTAAGGAACAGCTGATATTGTCAGCATGGCTGGGTGACTCTGCTTCAGGCTGAGGGTCAGTGAAGCTCAGCTCTGAGATGTCAGTGGCCTCTGGTCTGTTCTGTGTGTAGACACTTCAGGATCCAGGTTGACATTTCAACAGCTTTCTGGAGGAAGCTCTCCTCCTGGCAGATCTCTGGAGTGTAAGAACCTAGTCAGAATTCACAATCACATCTATGGCCTCTGCCTGTATCATGTCAGCTCATGTTCCATGGACCTCAGCAAGTCACATGTCCAGGCCCAGCATCAGTAAGATGAGCAGGCAGACAGCATCCAGGCCAGTTTCCCTCACAGGGCTCTTCTCAACATGTAATTATACGTTTGCTTATTAATTTCCTTTTTTGTGTGCTGAATTATTGCCCACGTCCAACTGCTCTTACACTCATTTCCTAGCATAATGACTGGCACATACTAGGCCCTTACATAGTAGAGTGAGAGAGCAAAGAAGGGATAAGTGATTTCAAGAGATTTCTTGTTCTGAGGCAGATAGGCTTCTAATAGTCCATCCCATAACTGTGTCAATCATGTCTAAACTTCATCTAATTTCACCTAAGCCTGTTTCACTTATCTTTTTTGAACTATGAAAGGGCTTAGCAGGTTCACACGTCATGAAATGACTTACGGATGCCAACATATAAGAAATATTTCTTTACTCTCTTCCTTGTGTCCCCGAGTTACCCGTCTCAACCTCTGTCTTGTCTCATCCTCAGCATCAGTGCTAGGTCCTTGCCCTGCAAATTTATTGCCCAGAGTCCCCTTCCTTTGACATATGACGGTATTCAGAATGACTCTTCTTCTTTCCTGTCTGGAGCTCACTGGTACCTACTGTGGTACCAAAGTATAATGATTTGGGGGATCTTTGTTTTTCTTGTACTTATGACACGCATCAGCCACACATCATCTTCTGGTTTGATTTGGGATCTGTTGGGATAGTTTTTTCTTGTTAAAGGAGGAATCCTTTCTTGAGGTGGCGCTTTGGATGCCAGGGATACTATACTGTTAGCTTTTAAGCAGTAGGAAGGACTTGCAAGAACTTTGTTTAAATCAAGCATATCCCTCATAGTGTTGCATATAATATCAAGAAATAGGAAACAACTTAATGTCTATCAGTCTGAAATCAGTTAAACATATTATGATCTATCTATCTATCTATCTGTCCATCCATACACACACACACACACACACACACACACACAGAATGGAATCACAATGTCTAACATTGACAGACTGGCTAATATGTTCCAGGCACTGAATGATGACTCATTATGTGGCTTATTTAACATTATCTTCTTAGATACCTTTTAAGGTAAATACTCTTATTATCAGTTCTTTTTTATAGATGAGAAGCTGAGGATTAGAAAATTTGAGTGACTTCTTTTTTTGGAGTCATTTTCAATATCTACTGATTATTGGGTTCATTCATTCCATAGATAGAGTAACTGTTGTGCCCATATGTCTTAAATAGATGGCCTTCAAGGTCCAGCAGGGACCCTCCGTCCTCATACAAAGTTGGTGAGTAATTCAGTTTTAGTTGAGGACAATTACACCCCTGTTTCATGACCCTTATGAGAATTTAATAAACATATTCCATAAAGTTAATAGAATATCACCTCATGTAAAAATAGGCCCCCAGCAAGGGAATGCCAGGTGCCATTCATACCACCTCCTTGATTTTCCTGGACATGAGCTTGTGCCACAGTATACGGTGCTTGTGGGAAGAAATGGGAGCTCAGGGTTGGCCTTTCCAGTTGAGCACTTTGGGCTGTGGTGGTTTCTAGGGCATGAAGTGTAGGGTAGGGATGTTTACCTTTGAATTATAAAGAGCAATATTGGGGACCCCTAACCTTTCATCTGGTTTCAGCTGCTTTTGAAGGATTAAAGAAAATTTCACCACATCCCTAGAATCCCATGCAATAAATCCATGGGGCAGGCAGGAGTAAAGGTAAAGAGAAGGAGAGGGTCTCCCCAGAGGTGTACCGGAATCAGTAAGGTAATGGCTCTGCTTGAAGAGCTACCAGTGAACCGAACGCTGATCAGGACTGTTGCATAGACAGAGAGGAAGGAAACCATGTTGGAAGGCAGAAGAAAAGGACACGGCAGAGGAGGGAGGTGAACTGAGAAGGGGCAGCATTCTGTAGGAAAGGCTCGAATGGCACCAGCCCTGCCCTCCGGGTGGCCTGCTTGTGTCTGGAATGCTGTCTGCGCCACCCCCAGCTTGGCCCTGCTGACTTCTGCTCCTTCAGGTCTTCGCTCAAACAGGAGCACATCCGTGACTCTCGCTCTATGTGCTCATGGCTCCCTATCCTTGCCCCTGAAAGTACAACACGTCAAACATTATTAACAAGGAAGTGTTTACAGACTTTCCCCTCTTCCCAGCTTGCCAAAGGAAATCATGCTTGGCCAGTCCAATATCTCCCCTTTCCCCAGCTCTGCTAAAGGACAAAGATTTTCTTGCTGGAAGAAAGACTTAATGCAATGAGAGAAAGAAAATAATGCATTGAGAGACACGGGGAAAGTGAGGAGGTAAAAAGAAAAATCATGCAAACTCAGAATAGGCTTTTGTCAGATGGATTGAGAACAATAGCGTCTGAGTAAGGTGAGGAGTAGGGAAAAGGATGGTAGAAGAAAGAGAATTTTAGTAGGTATTGCTGTGGACTTTACATTTAGGTTCTTCTTACTGGCCTTTAAGGGATTTGAACAAGGAATCCATTTCTTTTTAATTAAAGGTGGGTGTTGAAGTAGGCTTGAATGTGTGCAGAGATAGAGCCACATGCTTGCTCAGATATATTAGGGTTACAGCAGCATTTATCACAGTATGAAATGATGTTCCTGTGATTCTTCGATTCATATCAAAGAATCCTCCTTAGGTAGTAATGGGGGAAGGAAATGGGTCTATTTAACATACAGTCAAACCCCAGCCCTTAGCAGAGTGCTTGACACAGAGAAGGTCCGTGGTAAGAATATATTGAATAGGCAAATGTGTGAGAGAAGGCATGGCTATTGGTTCTAATTCATTTCTCCTTGCTCTCCCTCATTTTATGGCCGTGACTTTCCTGGCAGAATCCCACCCAGATCTATGTTATTGAATGAATCAACTTCGTGGGACTCCCTCCTTTCTGTTGACTCTTTTGTGGAGTACTGGATTCTCCTTATAGCATAATTCCCTGTGCAAGATATTTCCTGCAGAAGGTCAACTCTCAGGCCTGTGGTTCATTCCAGGGCTCGGAACGTTCCTTCTTAATATAGAATGTGGAAATTCTACAATCAGTGGGAAAAAAGTATGCCAAGTAGATAAAAATCAGTCCCACTGTAGCATAACTCTCCAGAGAGAAGAGAGAAAACTGCTTGATGCTTGAGTTAAAAAAAAAAGTAGCAAAATATTTCCAGTTCCGGAAACTGAATTTCATTCCTAATGTAAATATAGAAGCCTCTGGAGAAGAGGATCATACTTGGAAGAGGGAAGGAAAGCAAAGGGAACAGTAGGAAGGGATTTCACCGTCAAGCTCTGTAGCTCAATAGCAGGGAAACAGACCAAATAGAGAAATCGACCATTTCTTTAATAGCGGTTGCCTCAGTCAGAAAACTGAGTTTTATCTTGACTTTTTCCTCTCCTTCAATCCCCACATTGCATCAGTCACCAAATCCTAGTGGTTCGATCCACTAAATATTTTTTTATTGGGATGTACTTGACGTTTACCATGGCATAAGTTTAAGGTATACACCATGTTAATTGCAATATGATTGCCACCATAGCACTAGCTAACACCTCCATCTCATCACATAATTATTTCATTTTGTGGTGAGAACATTTAAGACCTAGTCTCTTAGCAACTTTGAAGTATACAATACAGTATTGTTGACTATAATCACGATACTAAATATGTCTAATCCTATCTATTCTCCTTCTTTCCATTCTTATGGTCCAAGCTATGCATTTTTGCCTTGCCCATGGTAATGGCCTCCTAATTTTTCTCTTTCCCCTCTGCCTCTCTCCTATTCATTCTCTAGGTAGCTACAAGGATACTTGTAAAATATGTGTTCGATCCCTTGTTTACAGTGTTTAAGACTCCCCACTACTCATCATTGCAGCAAACATCCATTGTAATATGGATAATAAGAGAATAGAGATGAAGAAGAAGAGAAAGACACAGACACCTCTTTAGAGAGGACTTACTATAAAACGGAGCAGAAGGATGATGGGCAGACTGAGAGCAAAGTGAGGTCAAAGAGTTTTTTCTTTTTCCCTAAGATGAGATAATATGTGTGGACTGATTGGATAGCAATATTGAGGAAGAAGAAATGGAGATGTTGGAGGGAGGGGATGATAATTCAGGAGCAACGTTCTTGAGAACATGAGTGATTTGGAGCCTGCTAGCACAGGCATGGCCATGAGCATGGTGTGCCAGAAAGAGTTTACTTCTCTGCACGTCTATTTAAAAATGAACTTTCTGACGAGGGCGTTTTGGCAAGGCAAAAGGAGATTTTTCAAAAAAGTGATCTGTATATTTAACATTGACATGGCTACTGTAGGATATAGAGTTTTCTCACAATTATATATTCCATTTCCCCAGATTACTATTCCTTTTGATTAATTTAATGTTGATTTTCTCCTACAGCCAGCTCCAGAGGCATTGAGCATGGCCTTCTATGCCCTGCTTTCCCTTACCTGCCTGGAGAGCGTCTATTTGCACCCCTCAGGCAGGCCCTTCTTTACAGCCTTCCTTGACCTAGTTCTAGGACTTAGCAGTAGGACCCTCAAGTCAAGCTGGGTAAGCATCTCCTTTAGTAACTTGTCTTTTGGCCAGAAGTCCCAAACTGACATTCTTAGAGGCTCGTGGACTTTCTTTTTTTGCCCAATGCAGTGTTTTGAAAGCACCATTTTTGGATTAGATGACAACATTTAAAAAATGAGAATTTCACAGCAAAAAAAAAAAAAAAAAATTCAATAATATATCTGGCATTCTTGAAAAATGAAAGATGGGCGTCACTGGGGCCACATTCCCATGTGGGAACAAGTGCCTGGAGCAAGCGAGGTGTTCCTTGTCTGTTCTTACCCCAGCTCACCCACTTCATGGTTTACCAGCATGGTCCCTGTGGACAAATACGGTGCATTGAGTTTATGAGCTATGCTTGAGGCCCTACAGGCTGGACCTATGACTGGTTTGTCTAGTGCATCCTAGCATCTAGTGCAGTGCCAAGCACATAGTAGGTCCTCAGTATGTGTTCTGAATTGAACTTCCCAAGCTCCACGGTGCCATCCTGCACATTCGCATACTCTACAGACACAGTCTTCCTGTTCCTGAATGGGCCATATGCACGCCCAGAGCCCAGCTCCTTACATCTGCCCTCATTCCCTCTGCTTAAGGTGCCCACCCCACCTGCTTACCTCATCCTTCACGTATCATCTTAGGTGTCACTTTCTCTGGAAACCTTCCCCAACCTACAGGTTAAATCAGATCCCACTGTAATATACTTTCAGAGCATTCTAGACTTCTTCTTCATTGCCATCATCGGTCTGTTAGTTTAGACTTGTACAGTGGCTTAATGTCTCCTTGCCTCGCTCAACTGTAAGGTCCGTGAGGGGAGGATCGGTGTTGCAGTGCTTGTTATAGAATCCACCAGGCCTCACCTGGTGCCAGATGTACAATAAACCCTCAAGGTCTACATGAATGAATGGATGCTTCCAGGAAATAGGCCTTAAGGAAAGTAGAAACCAGTGTGTAGATGTGTGGATGTCTGTTTTATTCTGTGGAGCATTATGACATGACTGTTTTGCCCTAAACATTCTAAACTGCTTTGAGTATAGATTTCTCTTGTCTGAGATTATGAGTGTCCTGAGGGCAGGGGCCTCTTGTTCATTCTTTTTTTGATCTTCTGCATCTAATACGGAGACCTGCACCTGATACAGAATTCCAAAAATGTATATTGTATGACCAAACTAATCAACATAGATTTCTTTTAAAGAAGAAGATAGTAGCTTCTCTACTTATTAACTTATTCATTACCGTCTTTCATTACCTCAGATTGGGCTCTATCCAGAGCAAAAGTGTATCAGCAATGCACACTTACAAATGATCGTGATGGTGGTTGTAGGACGACCTATTAGCTCTGGTCATCAAGTTTCTGTTGGTCCATGGCCTATTTGCTGAGTTTTCAAGGCATTTTACAAGCATCATTAACCTTATTCTGTCCAGTAATTGCAAAAGTAGGGAAAGCATTGAATGTGCAATTGGAAAGCCTTATGATGATGATGGAACTTAAAGTGAAATCGTTTTACAGGAGCAGGGACCTATTGGGTGTTTGTAGAATGTTTGACTCCAGATAAATTTTTTTTTTTTTTTTTTTTTTTTTTTGCGGTACGCGGGCCTCTCACTGCTGTGGCCTCTCCCGTTGCAGAGCACAGGCTCCGGACGCGCAGGCTCAGCGGCCGTGGCTCACGGGCCCAGCCGCTCCGCGGCATGTGGGATCCTCCCGGACTGGGGCAGAAACTCGTGTCCCCTGCGTCGGCAGGCGGACTCTCAACCACTGCGCCACCAGGGAAGCCCGACACCCCACCAGGGAAGCCCGACACCAGATAAATTTGGTTTTATCCAACAGGAAAAGTGTCATATCCACATGGGATTTAAAACTATAGATCATAGAAGTTTCTGTATTCACACATGCCTCCTCATCAATGAGCCAGGGCACATAATTAATTGACCAGAAGTCTCGCTGGGATTAATTAGCAGATGTATGTGAAGAGCTTGGTTCAGACTTGCAGCACGGAGGATGGCTTTCCAGAGTGGCCAGATCCTGGAATCATAATTCAGTCACTTCCGGGGGATCTCATTGCTTGCCTAGTGTAATCCTTGGGGCTCTTGGCCTCTCCTTGGGCCAGTATGGGCACTGCGCGTCCACCTGCTGCCAGCAGAGGGCAGCAGTACGCTGTGTGTGTTCAATTTGCATCCCAGATTAGCAAATCCCCAAGGATTGACAAAGAGGGAAAGTGGGTGTCCCCAGACTACTCTTGCTGCTTTTCTCTGGGTGTCAGCACTGTCCTGAGTAATTGCAAACACAGACCTTTAACATTATGTTGGACTCGGACTCATCTGAAATAGAGAAATGAATACACAACTAGGAGCTGCCATCACAGACAGGAAGTAACTTTAATTAAATATTGTGAAAGTTGAAAAGTTTTTACAGCTTGAATGTTTGCAAAAAAAAAATTATAACAATCTCTACAGTAGTTAGGTTCTCTAACAATTGAACTGTACAGTGTGTGTCTATTCCAAAAGTTTGATAAGAAGGTGAAAGGTTAGATTTAGAGATGACTTCATTAAGCTGCATCCTAGTACAATGTGAGGCCAGGGCATGTTCTGCAATCCAGTCATCCAGAAGCTGTATTCCACCACCACCCCACCCCCCACCCCCCGCCCCCAACTGAAATCTTAATTGAATTCGCTATTTCATTTTCTTCTTAAAGCCATATTCTGTATTTAGGGTAACATCTTTTACTTGTAAAAAGTTCTGTGTAGAAGAGAGAGGGTCAGAGGGCCAGAACGTCTTTTCATCTAATCAGTATCAATAGAGGCAACAAAACACAAATTATACACATTTTAAAGGCTCTTTGGACTTTCAAGAAAACTTCTAACCACTACACATGGCTGACGGTGGGTGGCGTTTGTTGTCAAGGTCTGAGCCCGACACCTCACAGGCTGACCCGGGTCCTTCACAAACAGTTAAGGGGCTCACCAGACAAAATATGGCTTTAAATTATACACATCTTCAGGCCAGCGCTTAGCACACGAATTCAGACAACCTTTCTGAGTACCGAGAAGCAACGCGTCCACTTTGCTTACATTTTCCAGTTTTATTATTATTATTAATCATTATTATTATTTCTCACCAAGAAAAATCAGCTTTGCTCCCCTCCCTTCCCTCCCGCAACACCCCTCCCCCACCCTCCCCAACCCATAAAAATCGCACTCTGACAGTCTAGTGAAAACCATTGCAAAATCCATATGGGGGCATGCACAGTTGCAGCATTGTTGTAAATTTCTTGCTCTACTAGAAAAAGTTACATTGTCTTAAGGTAACAAAACAGTTCTTTTGTGCTTTTCGATTTCTTTGTTTTTTTTTTTTTCTTTTTCTTTTTTCTTAGAATGTTAGTGATGACTGACAGTTCTGGTGCACAGTTACAATGTACAAGTGAAATGAATATGATTTGCATTGTTAAGGCATCCAATCTGCTGGTTTATATTTATGTGAAAGACAGAGGAAATATACAAGCAGACTTAGGAAAGAAAGTATGTTCATTGATTTCTATGAAGTTTCTCCCCGGAATTTAATGCACAAAATGCGTCACTCCAAAGGGAGAGGTTCCATGCATATTAATAGAGTAAAACAGCATTAGGGTTTTCTTCTGTAAGCTTCCAAAGCAAAGGATACATTTTTTTTTAATCTACAGAACTAAATGCTACAAGAATAATATGCTACTATTTTTTGCCATATATTGGAAAAAACTTCTTAACTTACAAATAATACAAAAATAGACAATGGCTTTTGGGTGAAAATTAAAAAAAATGAAGCATGGTTTAAAACAATACTAAAAATAACTATAAATGAAATGTTTAAAAATCACATTGAAATAGCTAATATAACTATAGGTGGCCAAACAAATACGCACTTTTCACATAGCAAACATACACAATAAAATAAACTGGGAGTTGGAGGAAAAGGAGGAAGGGGAAAGCAATGTACAAATTCCAAAGATAAATACATTATTTATACGGATATCTTACAAAATCCCCTTTAAAACAAAAAGCCTTTTAATTAACTTTGCAAGTATGTGCAAGCTAAAGGTAGTGAGCTTTTTTTTCTTTGCAAAATATGCAGTAAAATCTTTTTTTGTGATATTGAAAAACTGTCTTAAGACATTAAAATGTATAAATAGAACAACAACTTTGGCAAAAAATCACAAAAAATCTACAGTATTTATAACTACATACAAAACACAACAGCAAAGAAAAAAATATCAGGCAAATGCATCCTCAGAGCTTTGCTGCATCTTTGCTATTAATTCCTATTTTTAAGAACACTTCCCAGATAATGAGAGCAAAAATTCCCATCAAACAGAAAACCATGTTTTGGAGATCTCAACCTTCTTCTCCTTTCTCCCAGTTTCCTTTTATTCTTAATTCCAAAGCACTTAACCTGTCGTTTCAATCTACTATGTTACAAATGGTAAGGGTCGACTGATAGAGGCGCTATCTCGGATGGGAAATCTGAAATACCTGCCATGTTGCTTTTGTCAGCTTTTGAAGGATTGGTATGAAGTCAGCATTTAGGATGAGTAAACTTTAACCATGTAAATGGCGGAGTGTAAGTGGGATTTTGGGTTGATAACTGGAGGGCATAATGTGGAATTCTGTGCCTGACCCTGTTCCATGAAGTCTCAAAGGAGATTCTCACACAGCACGTGTGCCACCAAGCTCTCGAGAGGCCATCGGCTTCCGAAGAAGTTGACATAAGCAAGAGAGAGAGAGTGCTGTCAGCTTTAAATATGCAGTTTTAAGATCTGTCTAGAGGCACTGGATTTTTGAGTAGAAGGGGAAAATGTGATCACTTACATCACTTTTTAACTTTCCAGGCTGCATTTATTTACACAGTTACTTAAGACAACAATACAAAAGAGAGAAATAAGCTTGCACTGCTAAGGGGTGGCATGTTAAGTTAGATATTGGAAATGCACTGTCCGAGTAACTACCACTTGATATGCTTTAAGGCGCAAAAGCCGACCCTTAGTTTTCTAAAAAAATCTAACTGGCATTCCTATTCTGTCCCATACAAGCTTTTTTTTTTTCTTTTTTTCTTTTTAAACTTTTTTGTAAATATCACCATTTCATTCTCCTTTTACACAGCTTTAAAAACATCATAAATTAAAACATGGAGTCTTATTTATAGTGTCCCTTGTATACAGCTTTATGGTTTATAAAAGACAAATGATTGCCGAGTTAAGCTTTAAAAAAAAAAGAGAGAGAGAGAGAAAGAAAAAGAGGATTTGCTTTTATCAACACAGAATAAATATATCCCCCCAAGGACTTGGGAGGTACAACTGTAACCAACACCCTGCATTAGCAGATCCCTTCCAATTTCAGTATTTGCAAGGTCGGTGATATTGTTTGTTTAAAAATCTGCAGTTATTGTGATTCCTCTTAAAAAGGCCTGAGTTAAAAGTTCCACTCTGGGACTTGTATCAGATTACTTTCTGTAGCAGAATCCAACCTCTTCATTAATAAAATTCTTCAAGGCAATTCTTTCACATGGGAGGAACAATCATGCCAGATATCGCTGTGAAAAGAGAAGACAAGAGTAAATGGTTTTGCATCCAAACTTCTCACTGAAAGAGGGGGAAAAAAAAAAAAAGATGGAAAGAAACACCCACACGCCACTATGTTGGTTGAATATTAGCCACACATGTGCTTTCTCATCTTCCCTGGAAGGAGTTTTTCTTATAAAATATACATGTACTTTATTAAGAATGATAGTATGTCAGCATGTGTATGTGTCTTTAACAGAAAAGAAGATCCTAAGCGTCCCTCCCAATCTGATTTCAATTTTAAAACGTAACTGGAAAGTCACATAGTTTGCATGCTGCTGGGAAAGTTGCAGCCCAATGCTTGCAAAATAGTGAGAATTTTCAGTTTGTCACTCTTTTCTTTCCCCTCCCCTTCGCTTCCAAAATATACGATAAAAAACTGGTCCATTGTAACAGCCAGTAGTTTCTGCCACAACCCGTGGCTCTGCCTGTGCTCTGTGTGAGCATGAGGACGGAGGCTCAGAGCGGTGATCTGAGTGACTCCATTTAGGTCCTCAGGCCTGGGAGAAGGGGATACTGGCTCCAGAAGGCATTGTTCACTGGAGGATGCGGACGCAGAACGCCTTCTGTGCCACTGCTTCACTCAGGGTTTCTGGAATGGTCTGACCATGTCCCTAGAAAACTGTAGCCTAGGGAAGCTAAAGAGAGATCCTAGGCAAAGGGAAGGCTGTATGGGATAATCAGAACTCTTGCAAAGCCGTGTTAGGAACCCACACACAGCTGTATTTAGAAAAGCATGGAATCTGACAGCGTTCCACCCCTGGCTTTTCTGCCTGCTGAGTATGTCCCCCCCGAGCTAGTTGCTTGTCTCCTTGCACCTCTCTGCCTCCTCAGCTAGAAATGCAGGGTATCGGTATTTGCAAGGGCCGTGATATTGTTAGGGTTGTTGGAGATTTAAATGAAACAACCAGGGCGAAGTGCTTAGCCCGGATCAGCTCCTAGTTAATAGAGGTGGGCTGCTGTTATTTTTAACTTCTGCCGCTAAATTAGCTGTGTGACCGGTGCGAACTGCTTAATTTCTCCGGCCTTGTGTTTCCTCATATGAACTAGGTACCATCCGATATGGAACACCTCACAGGATGGGTATGAGGAATAAAGGGATGAGTGCAGCGTTCCGGATGGCAACTCTGTAGTATGTGGAGATGAGAGCGATGCTTACATTAGAAGCAAGAGGCAGCCATCTTTGGCTCCCAATGATGGCTTAACATCCTGTCAGGCAGAGAGAGGAAGTCATTGCTTTCTTTTTGTTGGCAATTCTAAATTTAAATGAATGTCCTTGTCAGTGGTGACTGCATCTAGGAAGTGACCCTGTAAACTTCCCAACTCTCACGTCTGCGAGAATGTGCCTTTGTAAGCGAGCCCCAACTACCACAAATCCTGCAGTAGACGTCGGAAGGCCAGGTGAGGCTGTGAGCCCTGTGCGCCCCACGTTCCTCTGCTTCCCCTACCCCAGCCCTGGCATTTTCAATTCAATTTAAAAAAAAAAAAGTATTTTGCCAAACACTTTTTCCGTTAATTTTTAAACCCATCTGTATTCACAAGGAAATTTAATCCACATGTTTCTGATTCATTTACACGTAAATCATCCACATGTTGTTTTGCAAGAGCCGTTTCGCAGTCCAAAAGCTCCTGGAGTCTTTTTTGTAAGCCATCATAAGCCATTTTTCTTAGAAACAGGAAGTGTCCCTTGCCAAATGCAGACCAACTTAAACCCCCAAAGGTTTGGGATCCACTGGAGATGCAGTCCCCTTAAGATTCAAGTGAGCCCTGGATTTGATTGAAATGGGGAGCTGGGTATTTCAATCCAAGCCTTGAGAATTCAAGATGCTGTAGCTCCAAAGGCAAGGGGGAGGTAGCGGGAGCAAGAGGGTCTTTGCGGTGTGACAGCTCAGCATGGTCCTGCCTCCCTAAGGATCTTTTCCTCCAGGCTGGAGGTGCGTCCAGGCACCTTTACTAAAGGCGGGGCTTTCCGTGGGAGTTCTAACCCTCTGGCAAAATAAGCGTGTCTCCTTATGCCTTCCGCCGAAATCTACTGTGTGTGCCTGGCATTAAAGGGCAGTCTCCTGCAGCATACATCAGGCAGCGTCAATATGATACAAAGCAAAGTAGAAAACTGACCAACTTCCTGCTATTACCGTCAGTGGACCCAGCCAGAATGTATCAGCTGGGCCCTAAAAACATCCGGATTTTTTTTTTTTTAATTCTAGATGACCAGAATTTTTTTTAAAAAAGAGCTACTCAGTGTTCTGCTACCTGAATAGTATGTTAGATCAATTAGATTAAACTTCTGTTAGGGCCACATTAAAAGCTATAAAGCAAAGCCAAGTGATGTGCTGCGAGTCCACAGACGACTGCTTCTTAGTCTGGAACACAAGAGTCAAAACCTCCAGCACCTTGAGAGCCCAGGCTGGGATCATGAGTGAGCAAGGTCCCCTCCGTGCGGACTGAGGTCTGTAGGGTGGGTGGCACTCTAAACGCTGCCCCGGTGCTGCCGTGCGGGAATGCCTGCTCACAGCCACCCAGCTTTCCAATTACTTCTAGAGAAGGTGGGCAGGTGGATTTTTTAAAAGATAAAATAGCCCAGTCTATATGTGTTAGCAAAAGGTTAAAATTAACACCAAATGAACAAACGTACATATCTGGGGGTATCTAGGGCTGGCTGTGGTCTGCCCGCAGTTTCCTACCTTTGCTTCGCTGGCCTTCAGATTCCTCTGGGGGTCTAACAAAAGCCAGGGAACCTCTCTCCAGAAGAAGCCCCAGAGGTACTTACACCCAGAGTTTTGCACATAATATCAGGGGGTTACAGCTCCCTAAATCTCATCCGTCACTTCCTAAAGTCCAGACGCAGAACCCTCACTGATGAGTAGATTTTGGGAAAGGAGCTCCCTTTGTGGCCTCTGAAGTTAGGCACCTCTAAAGTGGCCGTTTAATAAAGAAACCTCATTGCACGACTACAGGGAAGCTCCCGGAATGTTAGAAGCTGTTTTTCTTGTATCCGTGCTGTAATCCCCAAGATTACTTACGTGGGTGAGAGGGATGGGTGTTTCAGGCTTAGAATGTTCCAGAAATGCCACTGGCACACGCACTTGGCCCAGTAGGGCCCGTGAAGATTTCCATGAGGACACGACAGTCTCAGTAACATGTGCCAAAGACATCACAAGACGGAGGAGGCTCTGCCATTCCCCTGGCTGCTGGGTGAGCACGTGCCCTGACCAAAGCGCAGAAAACTACTGGCTCGAGAGGCAGTGCATTTTTCAGTGTGATAAGAACAAAGACAAAACGGAAAGTTCTGCCGAGCTGGGAGAGTTTGGAGCGAGAGGGTGGAATGTGGTCTTCCTTGAACCACCATATGTGTAAGAAAGAATGAGGAGCTAATCAGGAACAGAATGGGGGGGAGAGCTTGCACAAACTGAACATGTGCGTGGAGCGAAAGACAATTCCAGGAGATTTGCTACCAGGCTGCAGATAGTTGGGTGAGGCCAGCCAGCCTGCGCTTCAGGGAGGTGGGGAAAGAAAGCGGCACAGTGTGCGGACAATTTTTGTAAAATCGCTCTGGCCTTTTTGTTTTTAATTCTTCGCTGCGGAGACTGTCTGGGACATGGTTGGGGTTTCAACTCCCCACATTGGGGACAGGTCCAATGGCATGGTGACAGCATTCTTGGGGCTGCCTGTCTCTTGATTAGTGAAGTCCTTTGAGGCCTGAAATTGCAGAGGATCCATGCTGTAGGGGCACATCTTTAGGAGAAGGGAAAGGATGTCTCCAGGACAATAGCTGAGCGTACGAAGTGACTCAGGTCTCTGGGCTCTGAAAACAGACACACTTGGGGACTCTAAGATCAGGATTGATCAGTGACATTATCTACATAAGAATGGAAGGAGATTTCTCTGTGTTTTTGTCTTTAAATTCAAAATATGTCTGAATTTCCCAAGTGTTTCATGGGATGTTCACTGGTGTTAACATTCGGAAAAGTGTTCTGTGGGCAAAGAAGTGCAGAGAACGGAATGGGAGACTCTTTTCTTCTTTAACCGCGGGGTGTCTCAGAGCCTTTAGTTAAACATACGTGCATTGTGACTCCAAGACAGCGATGCAGTAAACACCAACTTCTAGGTTTGTTTGACCATAACATTTTCTTTTTCTTTTTTTTTTTAACAGAACATCTATGGGACCCCAGAAGTACTGAGATAGAGTTGCTTTGTCCTAAAAAATTTCTCAGACGAATCGTAAATCATCAAAGATTTTAGCTCCCTGGGAGAGAAAACCAGTTGGAATCACAGTAGAAACTGTGAATTTTAAAGTATCAGTAAAGAATGGAACTTCTGACTCCCAGGTAAGGACTTCCTGTTCAAGCTTCTCCCTGCTTCTTGGTGCCTGTGCTGCAGAAGGGTGCACACGTGACTCTGGCTCAGGTTATCCTTGATCCTTCTGCCTGAAATGCTCCTCCCCCATCTCCCTGGACCCAAATCCTACTCGACCTTCACCCAAGGTCCAGTTCAAAGGCACCCTTCTCCACTAGGCTGCTCTGAACTCTCCCTAATCTTTCCCTCCTCTGAACTTCCACAGCTGGGCATCCAGCCTCTCCCAGACAGATCTGCTTTCTTTCCCCTGGTGTCATGTTTCCCCTAACACAGGAAAAGCTTTTAAGGTCAGCATTTGCTGGTCCACATGGTCCTAGCCCAGTGGCTTGACTATGACCATTTCATTTAGCACAGGGCTGATACAGTAGTCAGTCAGCCTGGGATTTAACCCCAAGCTCCCCCTATGTGCTAGCTGCGTAACTCTGGATGAGCCAGCTTGGCTTTGTCTCAGTTTCTGCATCGGTACAATGGGGACAATAGACAGCCTATATCTAAGACTGGTTGGGAGGAACACATGAGACAGTGAAAAAGCCAGGCTGGGAAGAAGCCCTCCCTCCCACGTTAGTGGCTGTGACCATTGTCATCACCATCATGTGAGACCGCAGTGCGTATCTGTTGGGGAATAAACGTGAGTGCTGTCACCAGAGGAGGCTGAGAAAGGGCTGGTAGCAAAAAGGGCCTCTAAGGAGTTGGCTTGGAAAAAAAAAGAACGATGGACAATTAAGAGTGATAGCTGGAGGTAAAAAGACCTTTAAAACACTTAAAACAACCTAAATGTGTCACCTCTAATCTTGTTTATGTGGTCAGTTTGCTTAACCAACTCTTCCTTCGTCACCTGCCCTGTCTTAATGATCACAATTCTGAACGAGGTGGGTCCAAATGAAGCAGGTGTTACTGTAACAATGCAAAGGAGGAGGGCTGCAACACTTCAGAGATCCTCACCCTCAATTCTATAACCCACCTGTGTCCTTTCTTTTCTTTTTTTTTAATAGAAGTGGAATTTAGACAGCTGAAGATGAAGTAATTCTTTAGTTATGGGTCTAGCAGCCTCCAGTCAGAATGTCACTTTTCTCAGGGGAGACTCCAAGGCAAGAGCTCCCTGAAAACAGTGCTGCATCTCACCCGTGTCCGCAGGGACAGCGTGCAGAGGACAGACGTGTGACCCCAGGTGTGTGGGCCCTGCCTGGCGGGTGGATGGTGAAGAGTGGAGTGGGCAGGAGGGAGGACAGCTTCCAAGGTGCTATCAGTTAACGTGACTTTAATTTCTCGACTCATTCCTCCTCTGCTGCCACCTCCCCCAGACTAGGGACGTTTGGTACATGACAGTACTGGGAAAACAAAAACCACCAGAAAGCGTCTCCGGGACACGTGCTCAACTAGAAGGAAAGGGCAGCGTCATCCACAATAGCAAATCCAGCACAAAGCATGTCCCTGAGTCACACCCTAAACCCTCCCAGCTGTGAGCCGTGCATTAGAAACGAGACGGAGACTCGGCCGCTGATCAGAAGCGGGGAGCAGTCTCTGTACTTTCGGAATCTGTGCAGACATGGGTTAGAGATGCCCTGGGGGTGACGGATGCACAGACTTTCTATGTGTCCCTGTCTTGATGCCATTTCATCATTACTTAAGTGTACACCCCCACACACCCCCACACCACCCGATGTTCCCTAGATCCAGGAGGTTCTAAAACTCAAGCTGAGTCCCTACTTTCAGTCCCTTCCTGCTCCCTCCTTGGCCCACATGGCATGAAAAGACACTCGGCCTCACAGAACAGCTGCCCACTTCCGTCACCGGTGGCCAGTGATACAGCTGTGACCCTGCAAGGGCCGTGGGCCTTTTCCTCTCAAGCGCCAGCCCTCCACGGCGGATTACAAACCCCGTTATACCTTCTTCCTGACGTCAAGTCTGTGTTTAACAAGCATTGTGAGTGGCAGTTCAAGAATGGTAGATTTCTGCTTTCCATGGGTTTTATCCTTACTTAAACCCGTTATAAGTTACGTTCGCTTAAGCGTTATATCCTCAGTTTGCCAGCTGGAGGTGTACTGTGCGTGCCAAAGCATTATTTTTAGCGGAAAAAGAGACTTGCGTGAATGGGTGGCTCCCCTTTGTGGGGTGGGCATTTCCTATCACAAGGAATGTTGCCTGAAATGTCGTTCCACAGTCCGATTATCTTCCTTTTCCCTCTAAGAAGATGGCTTTGCAGTGTATGTATATTTCAGGGAGGGGGCAGGGGCACTGACCTTAGCTGTGCTGGGCAGACTGGCCAGCAGGTCTCTGAGGAGTGCCTTGCTGAGCCCTTATGGAGTCAGAAAAGGAAGCAGGAGCTCAGGCTCAGGAGTCACACAGATGGGGTTCAGTTTGGGCTCCACCATTACTAGATATGTGACCTTGAGCAAACGGGGCCTTGATTTCCTCATCTATATAATGGGAGTAGTACCAACCTCATAGGGTCTTCAAGAGAATGGATGTAAGTTTACATCAGTGTAAAGTGTCCTGTACAGAGTACGTGTATAGAAGTATAAATAGATAGAGATGTAAGAAACAGGGCTGCCCCCCTGACCCCTCTCGACCTCCACGACTCACCTCCACCAGTGAAGATGGGCAAGCCGGCTGTGAAGGAAGGCTCCGTGGGGCACTGGGTAGGCTAAGGGTTAGGGCATAGACCCTGAGGGTTTATATTCATCCCCACTGTTTCTGGCTATGAAAACACCTATGGCAGGTGTTTTCTCTCCTTACGCCTCAGTTTTATCCTCTGTACAGTGGAGATCATAATTGTCCTCATGTTTCATCAAGAAGTTGTGAGGATTAAATAGGATAAGGCAGGCTCAGTGCTGAGCACTGGTCAGTGCTCAAGGAATGGCAGCTGATGATTTTATTGATCTTACTTCCCTGCCAGCTGCCTTACGAATCCTGGATACATCCCGTTTACCCGCTCTGAGCAGTAAAGTGCCTGGAAGCTGGAGGGAGGAGATGAACTCTCGAGCCTGAGTTTGAAGCCAGCCTCTGCCACCCACCCCTGTCGGAAGTCAAGCCACTCCATAACCTCGCTGACCTTTCGCTTTCTCGTCTCTAAGGTAGGGGCTCTGAGTGCTGATCACACGATCCCACTGTGGGGAAGGAGAGGGGTCATGCGGGTCAACGCCACAACTCAGTGCCAGTAAGAAAAGTGTAAGAAATGGTGGGACCCGTCTTAAAAGGTTGAGTTTCTTCTCAATGAATAGAAAGGTCACCTCAAATTTGGTTACTCTGTTATTTTCCATATTCCATGAGGGGGAGGAAATCGAACAGTTTTGATATGAACCAGAGTCCTCTAGTAGCACTTCAGGGTTTCTGGTTCCCAGTAGTAAGTCTTGGGTCTTTGGTCTAACATGCTGTAACCTCAGGGCTCTGGCTTGGCCAACTCACCCCCTCCCCATTATCAGCCCCACCAAATGTGCATGCTGACACAGGCAACAGGGAGGGAACCTACTTCAGGAGAAGGCCAGTCCCGGGAGAGACCCTGCAGTGGAGAACTTGCTAGAGTCCACAAAAGACTGATCTGATTATGGCGACCACAGGGAATGAGAGAGGAAAGAGAAACGATGGCATTAGTAAGTGGAAACAGTATTCTCAAGCAAATCCCAGGCCTGAGCAGAACTGCTGGAGTTGGAAAGAGAACTGCTCAGGCAACTCCAGCAGAGGAGGGATGCCGGGGACGGGGGGGGGGGGGGGGGGGCAGCGGGGGGTGGAGGGGCGCGTCAGGGACCAGGGCCGACGAGGGCGAACACAAAGGAACAGAATAGATGAGGGTGGACAGAAGCAGGCAGGCCCCAGGCCGATCCCCTCACAACAGTGGCGCATCTGCTTCAGGCCCTGGAAAGGTGAGTCAGGGCATCTGGTTGGCCCGGGTGGGGCCTGGGGCTTACCTTGCAGGCTGTTCCCGTTGGTGCTGGTGCAGGTGGGAGGTGGGGAGGTCTGGGGTCTGACCACAGGCGCAAAAGCACTCTTCTGTTTCACGGCTGAGACCATGTTGGCTGGTGAGAAGGAGAAGATGCCGGAGGAGCTGCTGCAGTTGGAAGGGAGGCTTGTGGAGGAGGCCATGGTGGGGCTGGATGGCACGACTAAGGGGCAATGGGAAAAGAGAAATCAGTGCCTCTCCTGGTGTCCTGACACAAGGCATCTCAGCTCCGACCCTGACACCCATCCTTCTCAGGCCGCCCTTCTAGAAGGAGCCTTCCCTGAACTCTGAGGGTCTTGTCTGCTCTCATCATTTGGTACTCAGCATGTGTTTCCTTTTGTTGTAGGCCGACTATGTACCAGGCAGCGTGCTAGAGCACCCCAAGCCAGGAAACAAGAGCGCTCTTATAAGGGGTAGAGTACCACATGATAGCCTCAAAGGTGAGTATGGCCAGCTCTGGGGAGGCAGGGAAGGGAGACCAAAGAAGGCTTCATGGAGGAGGTGTCAGGGGAAGCATTGCAGGTAGGGCCTAAACTAAGGTTCTAGCAAAGGGTCTGGGGATACAAGAGACAGGAGGAAGCCAACCTGAGAGAGTGTGGTCACCAGTGGAAGGAGAGGTGTGAGGAAGAAGAGTGAGTTGAAGGCAACACCAGGATTCCAGCTTAAGGCACTGGCAGATGGTGGTGTGTGTGTGTCGCCTGTCTCCCCATGGAGCTACAGCTTCCTGAAGGATATGACTGTATCTTCATGCTCCACAAGACAGACAGAGGTAGGTCGGAAGCCAGGCGGGTAAACAGTCTGCCACGTGCAACATGTGTGAATAACGCAGGACTACAAGTCAAAGTTTCAAATTCTCTCTATCCCCCGCGGAGCTGTACAGAGATGAGTGTGAACTAGTAAGCAGCAGGATCGGAGCCTTATGTAAATACTCACAGTCTGGGAGTAGTGGGGATGTGAATTAGCAATGATAGGAGACCTTTGGCAGTTCAGAGAGAGAGAAAACCTAGCTGCTTGGGGGATACGAAAGAGTTTGGGCGATGCACGTTCTCCACCAACCACAGTCCTCTCTGCCCGGCCTTTCATTCATCTTTTGATAGTTGCTAATAATCTCAGGTCACTTTAGGAGACAGATTTTGAGCACATGAAAGCCCTCTACACTCAGAACTGGTGCCATCACACACTCACCTTCCATTTCCTCCGTCTCCTGGGAAAAAGTATGAATCCTGCCTGATGATTTTCAGGCACTTAGTTCAAATTCTAGGCACTTCCTCCTTCACTGTATTATTTTTCACATTATGTCATAAACCTTATATATTGCTTTATCACCTGCAAGAATCTTCACATCTTTTTCATCTATGTCATTGGCCAAGCAAGCTTAAATTGGGACCTATTACATCCTTTTGACACCTGAGCAAACCCAGCGAGCTGAGACTCAGAAAATAGTCCAGTGACTTGCCCCAGGGCCATAGCTGGAAGGTGAGGCCAGGAACCAAACCCAAATGCAGTGCTCTTTCTACTGGGCTACCTGCTAAGCAAACAGATTGCCATCGGACAGCCGCCTTCCCATGAGCACACCAGAGTCCAAATTGCCAGTTAGGTGGCCTCCGCCTCGGCCGACTGGCTTTGGAAAGTTAGGGAAGTGGTTATCAAATCGGTCACAGGCAGCAACTGGCATCGGGGTGGTGGGGGGTAGGGGAAATGACCCCTTGTAATCAGCCCTCAGCACTACACAATCCAGACGCACTGGATGCTTTATGGAGCAGAACACAGAGCCGCCATCATCAGAATTTTCACAAACAAACATTTTCTAAACTGTACTTTTTCTTTTAATGAGACCAGCATTTTTATACATCTCTGAGGATTTGTAAATGTGAAAATACGCTCAATAATAACACCCATTTAAATTGCAAAACTCCTGCACTGGAGGTTTGATTTTTTAAATATTCGTAGACGTGAAATCCTGCTGGTTCACTGAGGAAGGCAATTAATCTCCTTGGCAAATGCGATCATTGTGCGTATTTAGAGGTGGGGAGTTTGGGGAGGGGGCGTTAACAGAGGAAGGGGTGAAATATAGTCAGGCAGTTCCATTTGTTATAACATGATTAGATATCAGCCACTATATACCAGAAAGTGTGTTCACCAGTGGAATGTCTTATTTTATTTTTTATTCTGTTTGGAATTTTTCAACATGAGTGGTTTATGAATAATTAAATATTATGGAGACAAAAAGTCAAATCAGCTGGGCTTTGTGTTTATTGTTTTATTTGCATTTATGCAGATAAAACTGTCCCATCTGAGAGCCTGTTTGAGAATTTAATACTATATTTGTGAGCACTGAGGAAATCAATTAATGGAAATTAAATGTTCGAAGTTTCGTGGTCTGACGGATGCAATCTCAGGCTCAAGTCGCTGGGTGTCTGTCTGCAAGGGCTTGGGAAGACACAGCAATCCAAGCCCCTCAACTGAATTGCTACCACGTAGCGATTAGGTTATTGATTTAATTAAGAACGCCACCTTTTAATTTTCAGGTCATGATTGAAACATTTTCTGATTGATTGAGTAGAAGGGAGAACACTGAAATGATAGATCTGTGGGAAACAATTTTTTGATGAATCAAAATCTAATGTGAAACTGACCCCAAACACTGATGCTCAAGCAGACAGACGTAATCTATGCAGATTATTAGGGGGGATTTTAAATGTTCAACAAGCTGCTGATTCCAAGCAGATCAAGTAGAAATAAAGAAATATAGAGATTTAGCAAAAATGTGCAGAAACACAGGACACCCTGAGCCTACAGATTCACCAAGAAGGTAAATGGCCCTAAGTATTACTTTCAGAAATAACTTCTCACAAAGGCCAAGAATGATCTTTCCTTTTTCAACAGCCTAGCACACTCCACATTTCCACTGTCATCAGAGAAAGCATCCTTTTCCGTATTTTTAGCTGAGACTCTCATTTTAAAAACATGACCATTCTTTCATTTAACAAACAACACAGCGGCTATCATCCCACAAAATTCTAAGAGTTTACATATTTTATACACCGGAAGAGCCACCCACATTGTCCAAGATGAGCTTGGTTTTCTATGTAAAGCTCCTCAAAGGGCGACAAAGAGATTGCGCAAACACAGCCTATGACATTTTATATGTAAAGATGCCAGTTCCCTGAGGTTCTTTAGATGCAATCTAAACAATGCACAAAAAAATCCTTTAAGCTAAGCTTCTTTAAGACAGGGATGAGACACCAAAGAACAATTTCTTGTGTGTGCGTAATTTCTTTTCATCATGCCAAATTTTTGGAAAAAAATAAAGTGTGTTTTTTGATTTGTTCAGTTTTCGTTTTTTCTTTGTACATATCGAACATAAAGGGGAAACACTTTCCAAGCACTAAAAAAAGAGATTTCAAGTTTGGATAGTTGTTAGTATGCTACACTACCAGCACCACCTAATATTATCATTCTGTCCTTATGATTAGTACCTAGATTTGTTGAATGCGTCTCCTATGGGCCAGGCCTCAGGACGAGCTCATTACGTGCATTATTTTATCCAAGTCTCACAACAACTGTATGGGAGCGGGTACTGGTTCCTTCCCCATTTTACAGATAAAGAAAACTGAGGTTTAGAGGGGAGATGAACCTGCCCGCAGCCACCAGTCAGCAACTGGTAGAAGAAAGAGTCAAACGCAACTCCATCTGACTGGAAGCCTGGGTTCCTGCAATGACATCACGCTGCTGTTTGTTTGGGTTGCAGCCGAGTTCTGTGAGGGAGATGGGGAGGACGGTGAGCAAGGAGGGCAGAGATTCCTGCCGGGGACAGTGCTGGCTTTGGTCCCATCACCTGGCGGGGCAGGGGCCCTCAGACTGGGGACCGGGGAGACCTGCACAGTGGGCCACACAGCACGACGCCCAGTTCTTAGAGCAAAAATGTGCAGAAACACAGGACACACATCTCTACTTACTGGCATAGGGCGAGTTGGCAGCTGAGCCATTGAGGAAGGTCGGGGAGCCGCCCAAATTGGACATGGCGGCAGTGCCGTATCCATTCATGCTCGTGGTGACCGAGTTATAGTTGGTCTGCTGAGGGGTGGTGCTCGGCACGTACCCATGTGGTGATACGCTGCTTGAGTTGCGGGTGAAACCTGAGGGGCGGGGGCAAAACCAAGGATGAGGTTGGGTGGGTGGCGGATGGGTGGCGGGTCTGAGAAGCTTGGGGAAAGGAAGGTCTCTGTTTCTTGCCCCATCGCTGCATCCTGAAGGGAAGGGGCCAGGTGATTCATGGCTGGATTGGTGGTGCTAGCTCCGTGATTAAAATGGGAAGCGAGCAAAAGACACATTTCGCAGGAGAGCATAGATACTTAGCGGGCCTGTGAGAAGTGGCAATGCAGGACCTATCAATCACTTATCATTTGGGAA
The DNA here is from genome assembly GCF_949774975.1 of Lagenorhynchus albirostris. Classification (NCBI taxonomy): domain Eukaryota; kingdom Metazoa; phylum Chordata; class Mammalia; order Artiodactyla; family Delphinidae; genus Lagenorhynchus; species Lagenorhynchus albirostris. The sequence goes on from NC_083097.1 coordinate 133,747,000, forward strand.
CAGAAATCCCAATCTAAGAGACATAATACCCTGGAGGTAACCGGTTCCTACTCCCTGGGCAAGGATGATGTGCTTTGGCCCCTCCAGAACTTCAGTTCCACCCCTCCTTGTGATCTGTCATTCATGGTTTACAGTGAAAAGTCAAATGGTGAGGTAACTAAATGCATGCATTCTTTCTAGCACCGCCAACAAATTACCAGACATGATGGCTAGAACCAAAATTCTACAGTAATATCTGATACACACAGACTAGGAATCTCCCCTTTTGGGGGGGAAAAAAAGCCTTTTTAAAAATAAACACTGTTTTGTGCCAAATAAATGGGGGTGGGGTAGCTTGAGGTTGGGAAGGGGCAGGGAAATGGGGAGGGGAAGAGTGGGGCTCCTGACCCTGATTGGTAGCCTGCGACGCCTCGGAGACATTCACAGCCAGTTGTCCACTGAAGGAATTCACGCCCATCATTCCCGCGTGGACCGAGGTGTTAGTGAGGGCCGGGAGCTGGCTGTGGTTGCGGGGGACACTGTACAGGGCCTCTGCGATGTCAGCTGCTCTCTTCAGAATAATCTCCTGAAAAGTAAGAGGAACATCCCCCTTAGCTGCCCAGTCAGATTCCCAGGAGTACCACGTTCCAAGTGTTTACTACAGGCCGTGCTTAGGGCTTTCCGTGGTTAACGGCACTAACTTCTGCAACCCTCTCAACCAACCTGGGTGTTCAGTCTCATCATCATCACGCCCATACCACGGATGGGGCAACTGAGGCTCAGAGAGGCCAAGACCTCACTTCAGGACACTTACCTATTTAAGGAGAGAGCTGGGCTGCATAACCCTGTTTGTCTGACTCTGAAAGCCCATTAACTCAGCCAGTCCCCTCTATACTACCTCGCAGTACAGGACAGCAACCTGGGGCTTTCCTTCCCCACAGGTAACACAGAGAACTCTGGGGACACACACACACACACACACAGAGACACACACACACAGAGACACACACACACACACACACCCTGCAACTCATCTCCCCAGATGAAGTTAAGGGCAAGTTTACATGATGACCTGTGTCCCTGAGTATTAATGGGACTGTGTCCCTTAGACATTGATTCAAATGACACAAGCAAGGAAGGAGGATTTCTCAGACTCAGTTTCCTGAGCAAGTTGAGTCAGATACGTGGAGTTGCTCTACGAAATAGAAGCAGACAATATTCAGGCCTCATTATCCTTTTTAGGAGAAGAAATTAAATCCCCCTTATCCTCCTAAATTTTCTTGAAAACCTGAGAGGAATAAAACCCAGCACCGGTAACTCTCTTCTTCAGTGATGAACTACATTCCCACAGAAGAGTCCTTTTAAATAAAGTACCTTTTCTCATAAGAAAAAGTTATTCCCTAGAAAAGGCGTTAAAAGATTTACAAAAGAAGAGAGAAGACGCGAATGGCCTTGCAACCCGTTAGGTCCGAATGACTTATACACTGAACTCGTGCAAGAACTTTTGTATTTTTCATACTTTTTCATTCTAATAAGGACTCCAGGCACTTCAGTTGCATGTGGAAGGTTCGAGACCCACTATGCTCACCTGGTTGTTGTGTGGCATCCCATACAGCGCTTCCACCAGATCTGCAGCCCTTTTGAGTATCACTTCCTGTCAAGGAGAAAAACAGATACAATCCTCTGAGTGAAGGCAGGATGTCATTATCTTTTCACATGATCACGTACCACTTTCCTCTGGCCATCCTTTGCCAACGCACTGCTTTAAAAGAACCCCCGAATGGCATTAAATCACCAATGTATCCCTATTCACGTACACACTTAATCAAGTCAAAAGGTGAGCATCATTGGTACTGCAAGATAAAATACATCACTCAATAGTGCGCCATAAGCACGATAAAGCACTCATATGTTTATTGCTGAATACAATTGCGAGGTCATTTACTAGATTACTATGATGGATGTCAGTTGGTGCATGTTATGAATCCCTGAGATGTGTTTATTTTGCACTTAACTGCTTATTCCAGGAACCATGACCTTATCAGACAGGTCATTTTCAAGAGATGTCCAATCAATCTTCAGCAACTAGAAGCATGTAACATTCAACTTCTTTTGTTTATCTCCCTTGCACGGCAGAGTCATGATATAAGGGAGCGATGTAGTAAACCCATCTACTGGGGCAATGCACTGTTTTGTCAGAGGTTCTCACAAAAGAATTCTCCCTGCCCCTGGAAGCTCCCTCTGCACCAGTTTTCATGACCGGCAGAGTCTGTTTCTCTTCTAGCAATTCTTTGCTACTTCAGTATTGTTTGTCATTTTCCCCATTTGCTCATTCATTCTCCTCCTAGATACATGCTCCACTGTTCACTCCAGGTGAAGAAAAAATGTCTCCTTTTCATTTAGGTGGGCTTCCATATTTAGCTAGCATGCTTGTTTCTAATAATATAGGGTGCTCTACAAAAATGTGTGTGGTGGTAATTTTTTTTCATTCTAACCACAAGAAATCGTTCCCTCTTCATTCAGCCCTAATTTTCTGCAGATTCATTTATACTGGAATGTGAAAAGGAAAGTTAAGCTTGATACAAATAAAATGGAGGTTTATCAGAGGAGCAAACATGAAGGCGTGGTGTGGTTATCAGAAGTGATTTGCAAGAAGATATGTTTATAATTTTTTTGCTGTGGGTAAAGTTTCAAAAAGAAGTTTAACTTTAAACATTTTACACAATAGATTTCTGCATGGAGAAGCAGTGCTGTTCAATTTTCACATACTGCAGACGCTGATCAGAAAATAGGGATATAATTGCATTCATTTTGCTGTCACCATAGCCTCTTCAAAAATTCTTGAACAACTCTTGAAATGACACGCTTTTAGATACATATTAGCATTTTTCGATTTTAAATTCTCTATAAGATAAAATAGTTGTCATACTGCAGTAACTACTTGTGACATATATAATGTCCTAAATTCAAAAATGAGATAGAGGGGTTTTCAGTTCTCAATAAACATTTATGCTTGCCTTAAGCTGCTAGACCCCATTTATAAAACAGTTCTGTTATTTTTCATATAAGGAGTGAAAAACATTATATAATCAATGGGGTTTGAATCAATACATCTGAAATAATTTCTTTATTTTTTTTAATGCAAGCTACAAGATAATCTACCACTGTTTGTTTGCAGTGCTGTCTGACAACAGCAGTTAATAATTTACTATGGTATGGGCACAGTAAACCCTATCCCCAGATCCAATCAGCTTGTGCTGCCTTCACTAAAACCTCACGGCTTTATCTGGCTCTTAGGAAAGATGAAAACAAAACAGGATCAGGTTCGTTTATTTACCAAAATTTGACTTCTCTGGGTCTATATTCATTTATTTCTTCAAATAAATATTTATGCCAGTGTTTGGGCTTGGCAGAGAAGGTATTTTTCTTTTCATTTCAGGGAAAAAAAAAATACAAGTCTCTGTCAAAAGCAAGATAAGGTGCAGTCAGAAACTGCACTTGCAAACTTCAATCTTGGAACAGTATCACTGAGGATTTAGAGCAGTGCTGCTTCTTTTAATTAATTTCACAGAACCAGGGGTGAGGGAAGGTAAACTCCACAATAAACTCCAAGATCTTTGAAGTTTTTGTGCCTGAAAAATTCCAACTATCAGTGTAGGCTGTATTATTTTAAACTGATATATTTTTGGTGATAACATTTTTCAATAACATAATCTACAGTGTTCCTTTTTCTCCTTATTCAGTACCCAGAGCTCCCATCACCATTCAATCCTCTGAAAATGAAGCTTGTGAATCTCACTTCCTAGAGTTGCCGCCTCCTTCAATACAAAGAGCCGGGACATGCTTTCTACTAGGCACGTTGCCACTGTAGGTGGGTCAGCAGCCAGCCTTGCTTCAGACCAGCAGTCTTGAGGACAGTGCGTGAATCTGATGTTGTGTCCTGGAAGTGACTCCCTTAAATGATATCTCGCCTATTTTAAAATGTCCTTCATCGTGGTATCAGCTGTGGGGTTTAAGGGAGGGTCCACTTTTGGCTCAGCTTTGCCAATGTGATTCAGCTTCCATTAGTTATTTCTGCAAATGGGAAGGAGAAAGGAAATTTCTGGGTCCTCTGTGAGTTAGTGCAGCGGACCTGCAAGGTGCTTGGATTTCGGTGACCAGAAAATTGCTCTCACCTCCATGTCATTATGCTCCCAGTGAACTAGCCCCCAAGCGTGTTTGTGTTGGGGATCTAATATATTGCCTTTCAATCAGAGCTGAGAGCCACTGAACACACAGACAGAACATGACGAGCAGGTCAGGAAAGCAATAAAGATTTTACAGAGCTGTCCAAGGTGCTAAATTTACTCAATAATGGTTTTGGCACCATAGTGTTAACCTCTCATTTACTACCAGTTTGAGGGACTAAATTGAAGTAGCTGACTTCATTTACCTTGAAATGTATATTTTATGACATTATGTAAGTAGATTGAAAGGGCACTGCAGTTTTAACAATTTAAAGGCTAAAGCATGTTTAAGATGAAACTTGAATATTTATTGTATATTGCACTTAAAGTATATAGAATGTTAAAATGTATTGATTAAATTTGTAAAAGGCATTATAAAAATGACAGGTAGTATAAAAGATGTATGCCTCTTAAAATCAAACTGATAGTATATGCTATCTCTTCGGTGGTCACAAGTGTAATTTTTTTGCAGTTTTATATGGTAATTGGAAAATTCTGTAATTTCACATTAGGAAATGATTGAGCCTGGGATGTTAAAGAGAGAAATTTCCCATAAGGGGACAAGCTGGATGTTTCATATAATCTTTTGTCTCTGAAATTGTTCCTAAAGTCTTATTTTTTGCGACATTAGGAGGGAGCATCGTGTAAGGATCCTTCCATTCTAATATGCAATTTTAATATTTCTGAAAAGAGAGAGCACTTGACAAGTACTAATATCTAATTTTTCAAAGCATTTATTTGTCAGGAGAGATTGTCTCTTCTTTTCATAATGTTTAAAACGTCTCGCTGCTTGCGGTCTAAAACATGAGGGTAGAGATTAGACTCTTCCAAGATAATTAATCCTATCCTTGGATTAAAAAAAATACATATCCCATTGGGGAATTAAGAAGACAAATACCAGTACCCTAAATAGTGAAAAGCCTCAGAGTCTCCTTATAGAGCTAATGCTTGTTCTCCAACCTACATCCTGAGTCAGACTATTTTTCTTTTCATGGCTTTGGATTTCTTCTCTCTTAAAGAAAGAGAAAATGTATAGTCCTTAAAAACTGCAACAACTCTTTGCTGACCTATTTCCTTTCTCAATTAAAACGTGTCTTTACCTGCCTTGCTATGACCATCGACTGATGATTATGTGAATGGAGATCTGGAGAGGAAAAAAAAAAATGGATGAACCATACTAAATCTGCTTAGAGTTAGTAGAAACACTAGAAGATTCAAGGATGAGTGGGGTTCGAGAAACAGTTCAAGTATAATTGGTACAAGTTTTACCATGTTTTGGAACCTTTATAATGAAAGTGCTGAATGGGCTACAAATGCAGAGAGAAGATTTGGCTTTACTTCGTATGTTGCAACCCAATCAATTAGCAAATAAGTTTTGAACTTTCTCTTGTCCCAGCAGTCACACACCGATATTACTCTCCAGCACATTTCAAGGCACCCTGTCTTCCCAGAATTAAGGTACAGCGTTCTGTGGGAATTGCAAAAGATTTCCGCCACCATCTGGTCCTATCCTCTTTATCCAATCTCCTCTCCCTATACATCTGAAGAACTGCCCTCTATTCTGGGCTAGTTAGTTCTCTCCAGCCTGGAAGTAACATGTTGGGCTCCTTCCTATCTCCATACCTTTACTCATTTTGCCTTTATTTGGGAAGCTGGCTTCAGTCTGTGCCCATTTACAATATCTTCCCATCCTCTAGGGCCTGATAATGAAGGTGGTGCTGGTGGTGGTGGTAGAGTAGTGGAAAACATAACTGTTGTTTATGGAAAGGGAAACATTAACTCATTCAGTCTCTGTGGTGAGACTCCGTATTGCCATTTGGCAGACGAGGAAACTGAGACTCAGAGAGGTCCGCCAACTTGCCCTGACGTCACACAACTAATGAATGGCTGAGCAGGGATTCAATCTCAGGCCTGTTAGACATCAGAGCCTGAGCTCTTCATAATTACACTATCGTATCAGAACTAATTCCACCTTCACTGAGACCCCAGCTCCTAACCTCTCTCATTCCTCTGAAAAACAGTGCTGAATGCACTGCCCAGCACTGCACAGAAGTGGACACTGTGGGGTCATTTTGCTCTGGTCTTAAATGTGTGAGCCTACAATCTCCACAACCAGACTACAGGCTCTTGGAGGTCCTAATCTCCTTCTCTAAGCCCCTAGCACTATGTTCAGCAAACCACAGCCCTTGAGAAATTCTTGTTGAAGAGCTCATTCTAAGATCATTACTGATTTTTAAAAGCGCGTGCTTAACTTACATGAGGAAATGACCAAGTCATGTATTTGGCATAGTTTATAAAAGCAGAAGACTTAAATTTGGTGCTCCATTTGGCTCTAGACCTTTAAATCCAATATATAAATTCCCAAAGGTCAAGTCTTGATCACTGGGGGGTTTTTTAATACCCCTTTTTTTTTTTTAAGTGAATTTGCTCCTTCACTCCTGCTGGCTTGTACTTACATTTTAATTTTGTGATTAATATAATGAATCATGTCGGGTACAGACATTATCTCAAGTTATAGGCTGCTAACAACATGAGGTTTGTCTTGATGTACGTCAGCCTTTTATTAACTATACTCCTAGGCTCTTAGAAATACTTAGGTATTTGCACACTCTTAGGAACCAGGCATATCACGTCTGATATGCAGACATGGCTCATTCACCTTTCCTTCCATTTCATGACAGTAAACCCGCTGAGGATTAATCACCTTCCATGTGAATCTTCTCTGCAGCATCTGATCTCAAATGTGTTGCTAATAATCTCATATTCACCGGGCCCACCTAGCCTTCCAGAGAGAATGGGAAGGCTGTCTAACCATCCAATACTGAGCCCGTTTATAAACCCAGTTCCATGTTTTGAGTCATTCAAACCCAGATGAGCAGGCGAGATGGCCTGAACTCTCTTTCATTCAGAGCACATGTAGACCAACTCATAAAGCCAGATGGGTACCCGTTTACCAACACAACATTATAATTTCAAATCTCAGGATCAGATTTTGAGACTCTGGGAACTCCCTCATAAAATTCAAGCCCAGGGATGCTTCTGTAATTTGGGAAGACAACCTGTGCTTGGCTTTATGCTCCCTCAGTTAGAAAATAATGTTTTGAGGGACGAAGAAGAAAACAGAAGCTAAACGTAAACATCAATTATCAAAGTCAAGTTGACCTGGGTGATTCCCGAGAAAGAAGTACAATACTTTCCTGTCACTGCACATTGCCCTGTCGCCCATTTATCACCACTCTACTTTGCCCTATCAGGAGATTCAAGATACAGTGGGTTCAAATATCAGCAATACAAAATGAAGAGGACCGGCAAAATCACTCCTGATTTAAAGTCGATAAGCACCTATCGGCACTGAAATCAGCACTGAATCCGTTCACCTCCTCACGTTGGAGTTTACTATTGGGTCCAAATTTTAAACAGTATATTCAGCTTACTAGCCTTTAACTTCTAGCTCTTTCCCCACTTGCTTCTGAAACTACTGATTGGAAAGTCTAAAAGCTGAAAAAGTGATTGGAAGTTTCTGGCAGCCCATATCCTGCAGAGCTGGATGTACAATGCAATAAATACTAGTTGACTGAGAGGTATTTCTGTGGAGGGTAGTATTATGTCCCAACTTCCTTTGTGTTTATTCAGCCAAATGGAAAATTCCACAGTGGTAGACTTTGCATCCTAAAAAATCATAGAATGAGGGCAGTGAGGGAAGGGGTAAAACAAACCAAAATAATACTTGAGCACTGTTTAGCTTCCGATCCTCTGAGACATTCCTTAAATTTTTCATTTTTTCTGGTAATATGAACTTCTCGAAGAGCTTACCGCAGATCATTAGAAACCTTTATTGTCACACTTTAAACACGCTTTACTCAGAAGCCCTATGACCGAGAGGAGTCACTCTCATCTAGCATGGATATAATTAAACATGTTTCCGCTGAAAGGGGCATTCTCATTATGGCTAAGGACCACTTTAGAGTAAATTGAAATGGAAAGGAGGAGCATAGATGAGGTGTAGGTAGCAAGTGGTTAGTTCTAGGGAGGCATAAAATGCCAAATGTGTAACAATTATATTTTACAACCCTGCATTCTGAAGACTTCATAGCATTTTATTATAGAAGAAGCTTCAGCTGAAGCTTACTGAAGGAACATTCTAGTGCACACTCATTGCCCATAGTCTTTAAAGAAACATAAAATTCAAACCATAATCAAAATCTGCAGAAATATTCAAAACAAAGGAATCAAATATTTTACAAGGGTCTACTGCTATTCACACAAGAGGCATTGAAAGTGTTCTAGTCTAAAGAAAATGCAGGGGCTTGAAGGGGGGGGCTTCTGAACCTCCTCTAATTTTAAAGTTGATTTTGTGTTCAGATTAGATGACACCCCTCTTACTTCTCAAACATATGATTAGGTATCATCGTGCCGCGTGGCTGGAGACGCGCCCAAAAGCTTTGCCTTTGTTACAAACGTGGAAGACTTCTGAATCACATGAAATTAAGGTAGGTTGTGAGCTAACGCAGCTACATCAACGTAAGACACACTAACTTACATGACTGACTTTTACAGTGGAAAGGAAAAGGCTGTTTTCAGGCAGCTGTTATTGCCTCAATGGGAAAAAGAAAAAAAAAAAATCAATGAAAGTGAAATGAACAAGAGATTTTGTCTGAGTTGCAGTTAATACCACTGAAGAGCTATGGAAATTAAAAGGTCAACAAATAAATTAGCCAGAGTGTTATGAAATGAATGATTTGGCTTATAATTTTATTGACTGAAAATTGTTCACTGCCTGTTAGACCAGGTAATTTTTATCTGGTGCCTCAATTACTGTTCCGTAAGCAATAATATAGTTGTAAGAGCTGCTGATTCGATCGCGTGACCTCTGAGAAGCTGGCTAGGACAGCTGACTTTACTATGATGGATAACCAAGCTTGGTCTCCACGAGGTGCGAAACCTCCCTTTCCTGCAAGGGGATCTCATAAAAGAAACACTACACTTGATTCATTTCACCAAAATGTTTGACTTTTCAAGTGTCAGCAGTTAAGTATAAATTGTGAAGCCAGGTATTCCTGAGAAGAGTGATGACAATGGCTTTCCCCCTCTTTTTGGTCTCCTGGCATTCTCTTCTAAATGGTGTCATGGTAATTGGTGAATGGGAGCCTGGGGTGCTTCCCGGCACAAATACAGTGAAAAATGGTGTCTGCCCCCTTGTGAATATGACCTGCTTGGAGGTACAGAGCTGAACTTGGTAACCTCTGGCTGGCTCTTCTTATTCCAATTCATTGTACTGGTTTAAGACCAACGCTCTGGGTTAGATCCTGCTGAGTGGCCTTGGAAATCGACTTTCTGATCAGGATGAAAGTCTCTGCTTAAAGAGAAGGCTGTGGACAGAGGTGGCTTTTTCAGGGCTAGGTTGTAAAGTCAGCACATGAAACAAAAACTGCCTAGAGTCAAAATTACCCTTGAAACTCTTTTAAGTTGCCAAGGCCTGGGCTCTTAGAAACACAAAAGCCAGAAATTAACCACTTGTGTTTCTCTTTGTCTTTTGGCTGTGGCTTCCCTTTCCCTAGGGCAAAGGACAATAAATATCTAGTTTGAAAGTAAAAGGACCACTGAGTGAACAAAGAGACTTACTGTCGTATGTATGTCCCTGTATGTCTGTGTATGTGTTTGGGGTGTGTGTATACAAATGTATGTGTATATTTATATTTTTGGACAAGTACATGTAGTTAAACTTGAGTAAGTGCTATGTGCAGGCTGGAACTATACTGGACTTTAACGATATCTAAGGAAGGCGAAAATAGAGTTGCTTTTGGTTTCTTAAATTGTTGAACATCATCAGTTATGATATGTACCTCCAGAAGAACGGTATCTGTAAATGATGATTCCCAAGGCTCTACTGATGGTCCTGACTATAACTGCAATTAAAATCCACTGCCTCAAGACTGCTGGGGCTCACTTCTTATTACTCCAGTGGTTAATTGAAGTGTTACTCAAGGCTGAAAATAGTAAGCACGGCCAGAGGCCTCCTAGTGTCTCTGTTTCTAAGGGCTTCGGTCTTGAAGAGGAGGATGCTGGGTGGTTAGGAGGAGAAATGAGCCCCTGTTTCCTCCTGTGACTTCTTCTTGAACTAATGAGTAATTATATTCAAAGCCCCTGTACACGGGGTGTGATACAAAGGTTAAACTTAGTCCCCCCCTTGTCAAGAGCTCAGTGCTAAAAGAACTTGAAGGAGGTTCCGGAATTCAGCTATTGGAGTAACTGTTATTACAGAGTCCCTACAGCAATGACTCTGGGGCTAAAGAAAAAGAGAATTATCTCCCAGGTTTATATGTGTGTGTGTTTTAACTCCTACTGCCACTTCCCTCTGGCTAAGCCATCTGTGAGCTACCCTCAGTCTATGCTAGCACCTTCCCCTTCCCCCTCTGGCCAAGCTTGAGGGATTTTTAAAAATTGGTTTACAAAATTGCCTTTTTTCTTAAAATTCCCTTTTCTTAATTCTAGGAATCAGTGCTTAGAGATACTGGCTCTGGAGTCCAATAGAGTTGGCTCAAATCCTTGCTCTGCCATTTTTTTAGCATTGTAAATGCATGCCTCCGTTTCCTCAACTGTAAAGTACGGTTCAGACCAGCATCTGGCTCAGCAGACACACAGTGAGTGCTTACTGAGCAAGAGGCAGCAAGAATATTGATAACCCTCACTTGTTTTCCAGAAAACTTGGGCAAATTATATGCATTCTTAGAGTCAATGCTTTGAGTGCTCCTTGAGGTGCAATCCTATCTGCAAAACACTGGGAAAGATTCTGAACAGACTAATGGTGAGGATGTCCGGTGAGGTAGAAAGCCTCCCCTGACAGCTGTGTGAGTGGTCCTTTCTGAGCCTCAGTTTTCTCATCTCTAAATCGGGCATGATTCAGTAACGACAGAGTAACTTACTGCAGAGTCAGTTAAAGATAAAATAAATAATCTAAAAAAAGTGAGAATTAAAACTTTTGTGGGGGTCATGGCCTTTTTAATGAAGCTATAATCTCACTCCCCAGAAAAATATGTGCGTATGTGCATGCATGTGTGTGCATACTCATCACACACACACGCACACAATTCTATATACAATTTCAAGGGTGCACAGAACTAGGCTAAACTCCCCTGATGAAAGAAGCATAAGTAGGAGGGGCTACCAAGCCCCTAAACTGAGCATATCATCAAAATGGGGAAGTGGAATTTGCCCGTGAGTTTTCCGGCAGATACAGAGGAGAGAGGGGGAAAAAGAACCGCATTCCATAGTGTGTGTTTTTGACAAGAAAATGCAGAGACAAAATGGTTTTTGGAATCAAACTCAAGCATTCTTTTCCTAAGAGCTGAATATACTGCATGATTTGCTTTTGTTGCTATATTTTTTTGTTTGAGTCATTTTGGTTCCCAGATAAAATGTTAATAGATTTTCTTGAAATTAAAAAAAAAAATAAATGAGTAAGACGAGAGAGCACGTCCAGTGTCACAGTGTGGAAGATAAAGATGCACGGTTTTTCTTTAACCTTTTCTGAAACCCTTAGTCATCCCCTTTTCTGCTAACAGGCAATGTGGTTATGCAAAAATTTCTTATGTGTATTTTCACTGATGCAACTGCAGGTTTTGAATTACGGATAGTCTTTGCATAAAGACTAAAACAATAAAAGCATAATTAGAATACGTGGTATACAGCCGACTCCAGTTTTATTTTGCCCCAGCTCTGTATTTATGATAAATCACTAACACGACCGCTCTTTAGGGAGGGTGATTTTGGGTCTCGTCTCTCCATTGAGCAAAAACAGTGCCTGTGACTAGAGGCTGAATTTCAATTCTGCAAGTGTACAGTGGAACTGAATAATATTTGGCACAATGCAGTGCACAACCGAGCCACTAAATGGCTGATTTACTAAATTATTATTAGATGAGCCCTTGCTGTTCCAAATGAAAGTGCAGTCACTGCCTTCCTTCGTGGTGTGTTCAAATTGTTCTGTGTTTAAATATTCAGCATGAGGCTAATGTGAACTGATGAACTGAGACTATAAACATTCACTTTCAATACAGATAGAGCGACAGAGATGAAACATATCATGTGGCCTGCGGAGGTGAAAATGATTTATATTTAAGGATGTTGCTGCCTACTTCCATTACTTTAAGGTACTCTTAATTAGCATTAAGAGTTAGAAATGACTAATTCCCGTGTACAGGAAGAGGAGGCTGGGATTTTTTTTTTTTTTTTTTTTTTTTTTGCATGCCAGTGCAGAAGTTACCACGAGGAACTGCTGCCTATGTTGTTGTTCAGAACCTTGAGTTTTATTCATGGTGGGGTGCACCGCACCAGCAGAGTCATGTGTCTGCTGGGAGAACTATGGTGTCCGACAGTCAGTGTTTTTTCTCAGCCCACCCAAAGGGTCTACAGTCCATCCTCACTACCATCCATCCCTCTGCAATCCACCTCCCTTACCATCACATCTACTACACCTGCTACACGGACCCCCCAGCACCTCACTCTCCACGTCACCAAGCTTCTTTACTGACACCTGCTGGAGTGAAGAACAACCCTTTGCTCCTTGGGCAAAGATAACCCCCTCCTCCTTCCTCCCCTTTGAGGGCAGTTATAGGCAAGCACTTAAAATGCTGTGATCACTTACAGTAGATTAGAATTTTTTATGGGTACCGTGTTGCCATAACAACACGAAGACAGCAGATGACTTAAGCTAAGCTTGCAAAGCAAAAGGCTGCTCATCTGGCAGTTAAAATGAATACAGTTCATTTCACAAGTTTCCCATATGGACTCTTAGTGTATGGTAATGAGGAGACCATATGGTGAGAGAAAATGCACTGAGAACAATTGGGTTCCACTGGCTGAGTGGGAAGTTGGGAGAGAAAACCCGGGTGAGAGATTCTGGTGCGTGTGCTCTCTGGGTTCAAGGTTTGGTTGAGGTTTGTTTGGGATGGTTGTTTTCCATAGTGGTTTCGCGTTTCTTAATCTGTTCCTTAATATGTCAGCTGTGCGAAATGACAAACATCTTGCAAATTTTGCAATATCATTCATCACAAACTGTCAGCAGTGTTTGCAAATCTGACTTGCAAGATCCTTTAAATGTGTTGTTCTTAAAAGGCAACAGTACTAAGTTTTTAGACAAAGTGCAGGAAAATTTAAGTACTTCTGACAAGCAGAAACATTAACAGTAATCATTTTAAAAACACTCGCATCTTTTGCCTGCGTGTTTAGCTGTAAATAATGCTAGAATGTATAAAAGCTTTAAACGAAAACTGTAATAACTACTTTTTATTATGTTTCATAAAGGATAAAGAAAATGCTGTGAGCCATGTGTATGGGTTATCTATAGGTGCGGACGTAGGGAGATGGAGGGTTCCCATTCTCCTTACTGCTCACCAGATTGGAAACCGGGGAGGACAGCTTGAAAAAGGCTCTAAAGTCAATTCTGTACTATACATGCTTCATAAAAGATGAATATAAATGCATTAGTTAGACGCGGTGAGCTAAATTAGAAGGTCAGGCAGGGCTGCGAGGGCTGAAAAATCACACAACCAATGAGTGTAATTACTCTTTTTTAAGTCTATTAAGTGGTGTTGCTCTATCAAGGCTCAGGGATATAGGACATGAAGAACAAGATAAAGTAATGTGTATTTATTACTCCCACCGGATCAATTTACCAGATATTTTCAGCTCCATAAAGCAAAACACACAAATGCCGCCTTTGTTACTCTTCTCAAACTGCCTTATTTTCTCTAAAAGAGGGACTGGCTCTGGAAGAAAAAACACGTTTGCCCTGTGGAGGTCCCCACGCAAACCCCTCTGGGTGGGGAATGAGAGAAGCTGGTGCGTATTTGAGTAGGAAGGGGCTGAGGTTAGGCGAGAGACAGGAGAGAGAAACCAGTCACCTCAAGGCAGAAGTATTTGGGTTTCCAGACCTGGGAGGGAAATGGGAACTTGATGCAGTGAGGCCGGAGGCCCCAGGTGCTAATCTCAGTTTTCCCATATGCTTGCTGTGAGTGGTAGCATGCCACCAGCCCTCTGGGAACTCTGACCCTGTGAAATGGGGAGTACCCATCTTGCAGGGAATAGTAGCCCCCATTTACTGAAGTCTCACTATATGCCAGAGAGTCCTCGTTGCGTACATTATCTCATTAACGCCCAATAGCCATGCTGCAGGACAGCTGCTTTACAAAGGAGAAAACGGGCTGAGAAGGGTGAGTCCCGTGCACGGAGCAGTGCAAGTGGTTTTCAAAATCCACGTCCATCTGACCTGAGAGCCCACTCTCTTGGCCTCAATACCCTTCAAAAACCTTGATAAAGCCGTGCCAGGCACATCGAGGGCATGACGCAAAGGTTACCTGTTCCCTGGGATTCACTGCAAACACACGGAATGCCAGCCAAGCTCGGTGCCTTTGTGCTAATGCTCACTGACCACTCAGGAAGACAACTACAAATCGAAAGGGGACAGAGACACCTCTGGCCTTCAAAACAGAGACAGCTCCTTGTTCAGTGTTTCTGGATGGCCTCGTGCATTTCAGCATCTCAGCATTTCTGACCGACCACAGTCCCCATCCTCCGCACCTCTACATTATAAGAAAAGTCAACCTTTGCCCCAAAGTTGGTCACATGTTCCTCTCCCTCCTGCCAGGATCCAGAGAGGAAGGCACGTCTGTCTGTATGACACAGAATGGAATGCTGCAGCTGAAAAACCTTCGCCTGCCCTTCTCCACGTGCACGTGAAAAAGGAAACCAAAGCACACCTGGGGTTGGCATAATTATAGTATTTTAAATTTGTGTGTACAGCAACTATCACTGATGGTGGCTTTCAGGGACAAAATAATTTACAGAGAAGGGTTCGGCTTGCTCCTGTTTTCTCGTTTGGTAACTAGGAATGATGTCTGCTTTCCCGACTTCTCTCACAAGAGGGGCTCCAATAAAACAACGCATGTACAAGTTCTTTGAAAAAGCACAAGCCAGTATACAAAGGCATATTATTATGGAAAGCTGTCTGCTTGGTCTTTGGAGCAGTTTCATTTGACAGAATATGTGGGTGGTTGTATGAATCTAGCTTTGTCTATTCGCAAACACATGGGTTTAATAAAGTGGAGTTTGTTTTTTAAGGTGTGTGGTCCATGGCTCACTAAAACACTCCTGTTTTACAAACACTGACCATGATTCTAAGAAAGGCGGAGCCCGTTTTCATCCCCCTAACAATGGACAGCGGGACTATAAATCTCCCAGGTCCACAGGAATACCTCGTGCTGGCTCCATCCGCCACTTCCTGACCTTGCTCTTGAACTCTCACTCCACCTTCACATTCGGAGCCAAGAGGACACCACTCTGATCTGAGTCACACAGAGAGCTTCCTGTGGTGGGCTCTGGCCAAAGTCCTCGCACGGTCCAGTGGCTGGATGCACACTGTGGAGTGTTTCCTTAACACACAAACCCATTGTGTCCTTGATTACTCTTCCCAAACCCAGGAAAACGGGGCTGGGAATTTCACCATCAGGCCACCGGGGACAAAGTGACACGTGCCTGTGCTATTTGTTCAACATTTCTGAACGTGATGTGCAGCCGTGAAAATGTTATGAAAAGTAAATACACAAAACTCAACCATATAGTCCTGTTTCTCTCCTTTCTTTATGAATAAGAAAAGTATTGCTTGGCTGCTGTAGACCTCAGCCATTAAACCAAATCTGTCTCCTGTTTTTCAATCAATATTTATAGAGTGGCAACTGTGGGCCAGAAACTATGCTGAGGCTCCCACAGGATTACTTCTTTTTGTCCTATGTGATCCCAGTGAAGTTGGCACGATTATTTCACCCCCATTTTATAGATGAAGAAACCGAGACACAGAAGATAAACCATACACTCCACTGCTGACCTGAATCAGGACTTCCTGCTCTGCAGAGATTGGGTAGGAGAGCTCTCAGAAGCCAGGGTCCCACTCTCACTCAACTGGCAAATAATTATAGCTACCTTTTGTGGACTGCTAAATAAGTGATTAAAGCAACCCAAAAAAGTAGGAAGTATTACCATCTCCATTTGACGGACAAGGAAACTGAGGCACAGAGAGGTTCAGAATTTGGGGGGCGGGGAGAAAGAATTTTGACCCAGACCACAGAGCTCTCCAGTCCCTTCAGCAGACTCTAGGGACATCAAATGCCAAAATGAAAGTGAAAATGGTCCCCAAATGGAAACAATGGGAAGAATCTGGCAATGCCCTCATGGCTTCTTCCCACCATTGGGTGGACACACATTATTTACATCTTCGTGCTATAAAATTACCGATTATTTTCCCATAGGAAATGCATGGGAGTTGGGTTCTTGCCAGACAGGAACCTAAAGGTGATGCTCTTCATGGCACACCCATCTGTGGAAGCAGAGGGCCGTTCACTATTACTGTTAGATTCTGTAATTGCTCACCAAGAATAAGTCAGGGTGAAAGGGAAGGAGGTGTAAGATGGAGGCCCCTTTCAAAGACAAGGATATGTACAGACCGACACATCATATGATTTCTTCCTCAGGTGAAATGCTCTCAAGATGCTTTTTTAAGGTGAACAGCGCTCAGTGGAAGTGAGGCTGTTACGGGAACTCAGGGTTGAGACTGAAGGCTCTGTGGGTCTTCCCCTGGGGTCTAGGAGAGGGCAGAATTTGCTTGTCACGGTTCTTCTTCTCTCTGGGCAGGCAGTGCCCCATACCCACCCCCCAGCCCCTCACATCTGTGCATCAGTTTCGGCGGGGAGGGGCAGCTTTCTCCTGGACAGGCCTGTTCTGACAGTGGTCCTGCCGCTTCAGTGCAGCAGGGCCCACAGGTAAGATGTGATGATGAAATGATCGCCCAAAGAGGTTCGCTGAGCTAGGAAGGATGCCAACTTCATTTTTATAAGTGTATTACGAGCAGAAACAGACCTGGACATGACATATCTCTAGACTTGCTGTGGCATGGAGAGGACCTTTCCTCTACTCATTTAATTTATACTAATTTTTACTTGTGTAGTAAATGAAATTTCATTTTGCTGTCAGTAAACAGTGAATGGTAGCTCGACCAATTCCGTTCGTTGAACTTCTATAGCATTTAACTGTTCTCTCCTCTGAGTCCTCCCAGAACTCTGGTTGCACTTTTGTTAAATGTACCTATTGTTTTCTGTTTTGTATGGCGTTGTATTTGGCTTTCTCTCCCACAGGGCGTCCGAGTTCCTTGGGTAGAGAGATAGGAATATCCCCAACATTGACAACAGGTACAGAATAGAAACCAATAACTGTGCATTTCCTTTTTTTCTGCATTGGCAATTAATACCATTGCTGTATGACATATATTGCTCTACCTTGAATTTGTATCTAATTTCTCCCACTTGTGTCTTAGGTGGGATGCCTCTGGAGGGAACAGACTCATGTCTTAGTAGCCCCGGTGCAAGGTGTGCCAATATGCTTTCCTTTGAGCTCTAGCTGTTCTCCCCTCACCAGAAATAAGTAAAGATCCTCATGGGGGTAGAAAAGCAATGTTCTTTTTCCTCTTGAGAACTGATACGCTATAATGATTAATAACCTGGACTTAGGAGCCAGGCTTTAGAGGTTTGAATCTCTGTTTAGCAATTTACATGCTGTGTGACCTTGGGCAAATGATTTAACCTCTCTTTGTTTGGTTATCTTCTTCTCTAAAATAGAGGTGGTAATTGCACCAACCTCAGAGGGTTTTTTAGAGGAAGAAATGACATGATATAAGTAAAACATTACCTGGCACATAAGTGCTTGCTAATTTGATTATTGCTTACCTTATAATACTAAACACACAAAGCACAAAAATATTGAGTTGCTTATCTATGAACTAACTTGTATCAACGGCAAAGTTTTCTGCCAATCACCTGAGCCCGTGTTTCCAGAGACCCTAACCCAAAGAGGAGGTATCCTACCTTTGGCAAGCGCTCAGGGTCGCCAGGGTGCCGGGGAATAACCTTCTGTAACCTCTGGAAACCATAATCGATGGTGGGTTCATTGAGTGCTGCAATGAAGAAGTCGTACAATTAGAACAATTTCAGGAAATAAAACAGCACATGATTTGCAATACTTATGGTGCAGAAATAACTGGGAAGTCGAAAGTTTCATTGAGACTCTTGAATTAGATCATAAAGTGATTGGACAAATGATCCCTTTTGGTGGGGACTGACTCACTCAAAAGAACATGAGTCGCAGGTCCTAAACTCTGCTCTTCTGGCCAAATTCTATATTCCTTACAGTGTTGAAAATGGAAGGTAAAATGGAACTTGGTGTGAGGTTTTAGGATTCCCTTTAGTCAGAAGCTTGAGTTACAACACTGGAGGGTATCTACAGGTATAAAGAGCAGAATTAAAAGTACTTGCTTAGCTACAGAATATCAAGTGGACCTCAGCTGATACAGTATCGCAATGCCATCGGGAGCAATTAAGTGTGGTGGGGCAGAGGAGACCAGATCTCCTCGGGCCAGAAAGCCTCTTCTACCCTTGGAAGAGTCCGAAAAGAGACAGGTATTGAAAGTGCCCTTGATACGACACCCTCATATCTAAGATGAAAGACTGATTCACCAATGTCAATATTATTTCAGGAAAAGGCTAACCTCTACGGAGCACTAGCTCAGAGCAGCTGGCTCTCCAAGAAGAATTTTTTTAAAAGACTAAAAGAAGAGCAAACCTGTAGTAATATTTGGAGACAGTGGGCCTTCTTGTACCCATATTGACTACACCTTCTTCAAAGCATCCTTAAATTCAACTCGATACAAAGTGGACTCTGGTGTATCTCTTTTGAAATTCCTCCCCAGGATATGAAGTACCTCCAGCTTTCCTCGCCTGACCAGGAAAAGATGGCGGCTCCATCCTCCACCCACATCCCCCATCTCCTCTCAGTAATGAGTGGGTTTTTTTCTTCTTTTCTTTTTTCATGTAACCAAAGTACTCAACCACATATTTTCTTCCATACTGAATAAAAAGACAGTCTTTGTAGTTCTGACATTTAGCTATACATTTAGAAAACAAGTTGCCACATGCTTTACTTAAAATGCATTTCCATTAACCTAAATTTTAAAAGTAAGATCCATACTACTACTAACTTTAAAAAACTGTATTAAATTCAAATAGGTCCCAAGGCTAATGGAAGCAATTTGTATACCAACCCAAACTGACTGGCCCACTTTTCAAAATACAGGTATGATAATCTTGTGGTTTTAAAAGGACATTTAAATTGAAAGACTGTGAATTTAGTACATAATTATACCAATAGAACCCTTTAACTTGTCAACTTGTAAATCTAAAAGGCTATCAATCATTTCTAAAGAGGAAATAAACCTTAAAATTCCTTGATTGACAGTGCTTACTTTTTATGTAAAAAAAAAAAAAAAAGGCTGCATAAAGTGGCCACAAATCCATTTACAAAAGTACATTGCTTTACATAGGTGAGTAAAAAGCCAATAATTACACCTCCAAAAGACACATAAATCAGAGTTAAGTACTTCTTCCTCACTTGTATATTTTAAGTTGGAGTGAACTTCAGGTAACTTTTTTTAAGATCTTTTTTCCCAAATGCAATGCTTGTTGAAGCTGTTAATAGAGTAGCCATTTAAGACAATGTAATCATTTTTGCAAATATGAGGTTTAGCCATTTCCCCCACCTTCTCCCCACCCCCTTCCAAACGGTAAACTTTCAACCTGCCTCTTGTGGAAATTAACTAAAATTACACCCAGGTGTACCAAATCTCTCTATAGTGGTACATGAGTTAAGGCACAATATTTATTGTTCCTCCCATTTCATGAATTACTTTCTAAACCCTTGAGAAAAATTCTTTTTTTTTCAAATTAGACTTGTAGAGAAAAAGCCATACAATTCTTTACACAGGGAAGCTGTGACTCATAAAATCCCAGTATTTAATAAGGAAATGCCCGAGAATGACAGGAATGAGCACCCAGGTTAAGCTGTATATCACATCTATCTCCCACCCATAATGCTAATTGCCAACAAAGATGTTTAACCATAAAAAGAGCTTTAGGCAATTAAATGTATCATTTTAACACTTGAAGATATGATTCAGCATCCTGAAAATTCTAATTCTTGGTTTTATTTTTCAGTGTAAGCCACCAATAAAACTTGACTTGTTGACCCACCCCTTCAGTTGTTTGCATAATGAATTAATTCCTACTGTGTCAAGAAACCCACAGTTGTTAACTGAATGACTGATGTATGGGGTGGGGAGGATATGTTTCTCTGACCATAGGAACAACTCACAACAGAATGACTGACATTCAGTATCCACAGTTAAAAGAACTGATTCAAATATCATATGGAACTAATAGCTAAAGAGCTCAGGAGAAGTCATTCTGCTGCCAGAAAGAGTAATTGAATTAGATACATTAAACTCATTATTCAAAGAAAAATAAGCATCTAGTCTATGGAAGTATGCTATGTGAGAGGAAATATTTCAGTAGAGGGACAAAGGCTTTTAATTTATTTCCCATGCCTTTATGATTTGCTCTACACTCGTATTTTTTACTATATTAACCTGCCCTCAATCTACATATTGAGTATTACAATGGCATTGTCGAGTGCTGTAAACAAAGGTAACGCTAAAGATATGCAAGCAAAGTTCGTTGTCTTAAATTCAAAGGTGCCTGATGATTTCTCTGATTGCAGTAACTAAAGAAAAAAACTAAACCAATTATTGAGTGAGAGGGGCCATCTGATAGAGATTGTTACTTTAAAAAAAAACCCTGAAAACAGATTAACTGTCTAGGGAGGGGGATGGTTAAATTACGGCACACCCATAGGAATATGATGCAGTCCTCAAAAGCAATGCTTTTGGAAAAATAAATTTACTGGCATAAAATATATTGCTATGTCAAGAAGCAGATTACAAGAGCATATGTGCAATATGGTTACTTTTTTAAAAAATGAACATATACAGAGAATACAGAAAAGGTTTCTGTGTATAAACTGCCTAACAGTAGTTATTTCTAGGAAGTGAGTCTTGAAGTGCTTTTCTTCCTTCTCTTTAGGCTGTGCATTGTCTACATTTTCCACAATGAACATATATTACTTTTATAATCGGAGAAAAAGGTTAAGAGCAAGAGAGTGTTCCCAGGATGGAATCTGACCTGCTTGTTTAAAGTAATGACATAAGAAACTTTGCCTGAAAAAGGGTCTGTATACCCTTTAATAACATTGCCTAGGTTATTACAGACCATAAGAAAAATAAGTAGTATACTTTTGGCCAGTTGTATAAATATGTGAGTATTCATAAACTCTCTGAAAATCAACAGAGAGAGTAACGGGGAGGAATCATAAAGAATGGCATATTTGTTTTCATCAGTGGGGGTAGTCGTACCTTAGGGACATACATCTACTCTGCAAGAATGTAATATAAAGTTAATCCTTCAACAAAGTGACCTCATTGTATTCAAGCACAGGGCTCAGGGGGCACCAGAAGAAGAAGTGAGACTAGTCAAGTTTTTCCCCCTAAAACTTGAGACAATTCCGAGAATCCAGGAGAGAAAGAAAAAAATTTAACTGCGCATAATTAACCACAAATAAAGCACGAGTATCTTAGGTTGTAAAAAGAAAAAACAGATGAAACTGCTAACTGCAAAAGGAATGCAATGATGAGAGCTTCTCGTGTCACCCCACTTCCAAGCACCTAACCCACACTTTCAACAGGGTTTGAGAGGGTGTTCTCCTCAACCAGTTAGGGGTGGTAACGGAATAAGCGAGGCTCAGAGGTTTAGCAAAATCCATAATCCCAAAGAAGAAAAGCCTCAATTTTTCAATCAGCATAATAAAATGGGACCAGTGAGGGCATTAAAAACATTCCACGAGATAATAAATTGTCCATTGACTCAATAATCATTTCTACTGCCTACCAAGTGTTCAGATGGCACTGGTAGGAATTCACTGTTTTACGTCACATAAGCCCTTAAAAATAAACTTTCTGAGAGGTGTACATAATCTCACCTCAGAAATGAACTACTATGATTGTAGAGTTGGAACCTGGTTCCAGCTCCCATGGCCAGGCCTCCCTCCTGCTCAGCAATCCGTTCTCTTGCCTCCCTGATGGTCAGATGGTGGGTCACCACCGCTGCTCCTCTTTTCTTTTATTTTTTTTAAATTAATTAATTTATGGCTGTGTTGGGTCTTCGTTTCTGTACGAGGGCTTTCTCTAGTTGTGGCAAGCGGGGGCCACTCTTCATCGCGGTGCGCGGGCCTCTCTCTATCGCGGCCTCTTGTTGCGGAGCACAGGCTCCAGACGCACAGGCTCAGTAATTGTGGCTCATGGGCCCAGTTGCTCCGCGGCATGTGGGGTCTTCCCACACCAGGGCTCGAACCCGTGTCCCCTGCATTGGCAGGCAGATTCTCAACCACTGTGCCACCAGGGAAGCCCTGCTCCTCTTTTCTGACACTAGGCTCACACTACACTTCACAGGACCACGTGGATTTATAGAGCGATCAGGCCACTGCGGAGCCACAAAGATTTGCATTCAAGATGTCTTCCACTGTCCTGTTCAAACTTAGAGGTAGATACATGTTAGCTGAGTAAGCTCAGTAGGACCTCATGGAGCTGTGTACATATCCTACAGGAAGTGTGAAACTTCCCTATAAATGCACAAAAGGCAAGATTAAATGCTTCTACACAGGAGCAAGCTTGTAGGCAGATGTATCAGCTGAGATTTCAGAAGGGTCCTCTCACAGCTATGACAGGATAGTGGGGAATGGGTATAGGGAGGAAGTAAGGGACCCATGCATGGGGCAGGCTCAGCTGTATCAAAGTCATTACTTTTCAAAAGGGAAAAGTTAGTTAAATATTTTTAAAAAACATCAAACCACTTCATGTGGCCTTGTGTGGGGTCAGCCTATAAATGGCTTTGGGTACCTACCCAGTCTCACAATCTCAGACTCCCCTAAAGGAAACCAGTAACTTTCCATACAGAACCAGTCTATGCAGAGCCCTTCCCCTTTGGGCTTCAACCAAGGTTCTGGTCAAGACAGAAGAACTCTGGTTATACAAAGCTATTTACAGTGTCCAAATGTTCATGCAGCATGAAATGCTATATGCAAAGAAAATTCAGAATAATACAACTAGATTTTATGTCCTACTAATAATGACAAGATTATAAAATTCATTCAAAACATCTGGTAATGGGTAAATCCTTACCAAATGTATATGTGAATTGTGGCCTTTTCATGCCTTTAGTTGTCTTCTTTTTTTTTTTTTTATCCACAAACACATCAAAGAAAGAAAATTCTCTTTAAGGGGATTTATTTGCAAATTAAAACCATGTAGTCAAGACAAATGCATTCTCAGTTATTAGAACTGATTTTTCTCTTTTCAGAGTTGCCTTTTAGAGAAAACACTCCTCAGTCCTCCTTAACTTCTGGAATACTTATCCCTGGAAACAATGGAAATGAAAGGCAGGACAGTTGTGTTCCCAAACATCAGGGGAAAAGTGGTTTGGGTGCCATTCCAACGTGAGCGCGCAGAGTTCCACTGCTTTTATAGCTCAGTGACTCACTGTAGCGCTTTAACATATTTCTGGGGTTTTAATTTCCTTTTTTTAATGGTTATGTGACATGATGTCATTTTGACTGGAAATAAAAAGAAATGCAGATATTAGAAAGGTAATATTTATATTCTATTGCCATTTAATGTCCAAACAAATATCTAGACTCTATGCCAAGTAATAAATAAAGCCTCATAGCAAAGGCAATGATAAAACCAGCACCTGGGTCTCCAAGCTTCCCTGGTGACTATTCTATATTTGAACTAAAGGAATACAGCAGAGCATTTCCCTTCAAGGCAGATCCATTCTGGGCATAAGAGTTATTATATATGTGTTAGGTGGTCTTTTTGTTCCATAATGGCCCTATTTTTCCCTCAGTCACTAAATTAACAACCAGAGGTAAACAATAAAACAGCAAGTTATCTTCACGAACCTATCTTTAAGACTGACTTTAAAAGATATAAACCGCAAAATCAACCAGAAACCTAAACAAGAGCCAGAAATACGGTCAAGGAGGAAATGTGTTGCTTTTCCAGCCGTTTGGATGTTTCATTCCTCGCCTAGACGTTTAGTGCACACATGGTATTCCGGGTCATCTCTTCCTGGAAGGGATACATTCCCTAAGAAACCTAACACCAAGTCCCTTGCAAGCAGAGCCCCTACTTTCGGTGTGAAATGCTTTCACAGCCTGGCACCCTGCCTCAGGAAGGAGGTTCAGGAGAGCTTCGGGAAGAGGCTCACTGAACTGCAGAAAGCTATAACTGAACCAGAAGGGTGTCAGGATGAAGCCAACATGGGCAGAATTTACCAATGTAGGAGCCAAAGGAACATTTCCAAACTGGCTTTCAACATGCTCTGATCTCTTATTTGTAGTTTTCAAACCTCTTGATGTGGAGCAACAACACTAAGATTCAAAAATCAAGCACAGGAAGTAATACTTCTCTCTACCGAAGGTACCATCAGAGGTATTGTTGGCCTGTGCGGCTACGTTCTCTTTACAGAGACTGGAGCCAGAGCCTGCAAGGTAAAGACTGAAGAGAGAAAGAGATCTGCAAAGTGGATCAGAGCCCAGGATGAAAAAATACAGGGGCTCTGGGAGAAAGAGATGGAAGACCCTGAGGACTGTCACTTGGAACGCAAAGGACTTGCGTATGTTAGGAAATGAATAACTCTTCCAGAAGCAAAAGCAATCAAGAGCAGGAAGCAAGAATTGAGTGACTCGCTTTTGTTTTTCAAAATGGAAGTAGCTTTACTGTTTTTCGAAGTCTAAAAGGAATATACTCTTATTGTGTAAAAAATACAAAAGAAACACAAAGAAGGAAAAAAGCCTCATAATACGTATACTCATATATAATCACTATTTCTATTAATATGTAGGCTTTCGGGCATTCTTACAATACTGTTTTATATAAATATAGATTATATACATATTTATATCCCCCTCATTCTTTTTAATGGTCGCAGCATATTGTAATTATATGGATGGCCATAACTTATGCGACAAATCCCCTGTTAATGGGGATGTATTTTTTCCTAAAAATTTTCAGGAGAAATTCTTAGATAAAAGAATATGTACATTTCAAGGCTTTTGATACATATATTTTCTAACTATCCTTCCTAAAATTTATACCAATTTACATGTTGACAGGTTACTTTTAAAGGCATCTGCAAAAGAAAACAAATTTTTAAGACTGTGCATCCTGAACTCAATTATTCTCTAAGTTATAAGGACCTATGAACGTTTTTAATAGATGTTAACGATCACAATGATTTTACTTGGAGAAGTGTCATTTCAAACATACCCCGAGGTCATACAAGACACTTCTCCCAGTAATATCAAAGTGTTTTATAGACATTATCCCACTGAGTCTTTCAATATGCCCTTGACATAAATGGCAAAATTTATTACTCCCAATTTGAAGGTGAGAAACTGAGGCACAGAAAGAGCTGGCTGCATGAATCAGAACAAAAACCTCAGTGCTTCACTCACTATGCCAAGATGACTCTTTTATTTTCATATTGATAAATCGCAATTTGCAGCATATTGACAAGTCCAGCTACCAAATCAATTAAATGGCACTTTTTTTTTTTTTCTACTAAGTATCTGTGAAACAGAAATCCAGCACGACGAGGAATCCTGGTGCCAGACTCCCGACTTCACACGGGTAAACAATCACTTGGCCTGATTTCTTAAAGCTTACCATGTCAACAGGCACAAACCTGTGGGAGAGGCCACCCTGGCATTTTAAACTTGCCCCACAAATAATCAAGAAACCGTGCTGTTTCATCAACTTCTCCTTACAGGTCTGAGCCTGGCTCTCAAAAGTTGATTTGTCTTTTGAGAAACAGAGACACATAATGCTGTTGAGATACATTAAACCAACTTATTTCATACCACAACCAGTTGGTATTTTCTAGAAGATCCTTGGTGAGAACTCACTGGCAGAAGTGGAGCATTTCTTAAACAGACCCACTTTTTGCCCTGGAGGGTTATACTCTATCTAAAATGGGAAGTAGGTGAATGTACAATAATTAGGGAAAACTGTATTGCTCTCTAATTGTGATAAAGTTGATGAGAAAAGTTGCCCCTGTTACTGCATATGATGTGCTCTGTACAGCTTGGCCTTCCAGGATCCTTAATTTAGATTTCCAAATCTGATGCAAGTATAAAACTAAAATTAAATCCCTCAAGCAAACAGAAGCTTGAATATCTCCAGGAATTTTTTTTTTTTTTTTGCCTTTCAATCTTTTTCATTTTGGAGTTGTTTTGTTTGTTTGTTTGTTTTTTAATTCATCGTTTATGATTAGGTTTCAAAGCCAGATTTGCTCAATTGAATGAGAAGAGGATGGTTGTCGCTGTGTAATGGATGATGGTGTTTTAAGTATTGGAGGCCAACACACTCTTTCTCCTTTAACGTTCAAAGATAAATCCATCATTTTCTTCCCTACTGGCATATCTTCTGATATAACAAGAGTAATATTCCTTCTATAATTGTTCTTTAGATTTCTTCCCAAAGAGTTTTGACAATAACTGTTATCAAGGGGGTAAAATCACCCAGCCTGTCTGATAAACATGTTTTCTTGTGTTCCCACCCCAGCGAGTGCTTGACACTGTACTTTTATCATCCAGCGTGTGTTCAGAATGAGCTTAGAACAGCAATTGCCGGGAATAGGCAGGCGATAAACTGCATTGATTTAACACATCTTGTTTTCAATCATGCTTGGATTTTCTGAGCACGCATTTTTCCTGTACTTTGACTTGTAGCTTTTATCTGACGAGCTGATCCCTTTTCACTGGAAAATGAAAAGGTCGCACAATAAGACACGGTTTACTGGAACTTGAACACGCACCAGGGAAAGTATTTTAGATAAATACTGTCAGACATAGTGGAGCTGAATTTCAACAACACAACTGTTAAACAACAATACTTATTACTCTCCTAGAACAAGCTACCAGCATCTTATGGCTCTCAGCAGGGAAGAGCACCGAGTCAGGCTCCAAAGCTCGGAAACCCTTCTCTGCGCCTTTTGCTAACCGAGCACAGAGTTCTGGGCCGAGGTCCCACTTATTATTGTTAATATCATGGTCTTATGTGACAACTCAAAAAACTACTGCCACTGTCACAGAGCTGTCTCCTCTAAACCAGTGGGCAGGTTTCAGAAGAGCTGGATGATGAAGTTACAGCAAAGTTCTGCAGATAGACTGGGAGGAGAGAAAAAAATCCGAAGAAAAGTGACATGAAAGTGATTCCGAATAATCCATTAATTCTCCTAACAAGACAGGAAAGTACTTGTAACTGGCAGATATTAGAGGATTAAGTGCTTATTTGGTTATATTTTAATGGACTCAAAGAGAACGTATAACAAGCATGCTATGTGGAGCGTTAACAGTGGTCTTGCAGATGAGCCTAGAAGTTTTGGCCGACCTGAACTCCAACCTAAATAGCATTTGATATAAAGTAAATGAAGCCAGCCTTCTGCAGTATTGACCCAACCTAAGTGATTATTTTTACTGCATGTCATTAGCCTTCGACTCAGCCAGAAAGTCTCCTCTGCCTGAATGTTTGACACTGGAACCCTTCCCTTTATAGCCTTGACACACATTCTGAATATATCTCTATTCATTGTCTGCTCCAGAGCTTCTTGAACTTTCTCTGTTCACAGTACCTTGGGTGCCTCAGTAATCTTTTCACAGAGCCCACAAGCCAAAAGAAATGCCCAACAATTCTGTTTAATTAACTACTTAGGTCCAAACAGCTTAATATTGTTTATATCCTAACATCTTAATATTTATATCCTTAAAATTTATATCCTAACAACTTAGCAGCCATTTGAAAAATTTACAAAGAAATGGAAAACAAAAATAATACAATAATACT
Source organism: Lagenorhynchus albirostris (assembly GCF_949774975.1). Lineage (NCBI taxonomy): Eukaryota > Metazoa > Chordata > Mammalia > Artiodactyla > Delphinidae > Lagenorhynchus > Lagenorhynchus albirostris. The sequence goes on from NC_083097.1 coordinate 133,775,095, forward strand.
TTCAATTCATCTTAAAATAATCACAAGAACTTACTCATGGGATGTGTGCTCCTACTGAGCACAGTACAACTTCTCAAAGCCTGGAGTAAGATTGGACATCGACGCCCTTTTTTCTATTCCACCTTGATTTTCACAGGACACTACCTTGAATCACAGCAACTGCTAAAAACTGAGCCTGGCAAAGCTATGACACCATCAAAAGGAACGCAGTGCAATCTAATGTTGAGCTATGAACTACCTCAAACTAGCAGTTTGTCTGGTACCTGACAGACTTAAAGTATCATTGTTTCCCTCAAATTTAAAATACCCCACATCACCCCTGTGTGTTTGAAGGGACACCTTGGTGCGTAAGTTTAGGAAACATGGATCTACTCAGAAACGTAGAATCAACTAAATGCGAAGATGCTATGAGAATCCATTGCATTCATTCATTGTGTCTTTTCTTGTATTATTAATATAATAAGAGCATCAGCTAACACTTCCTGAGGACTTAGTAATGTGCCAAGCACTTACATGGACTAACGTATCTGATCTTTACCAAAACCCCAAAGGGAAGTATTATTGTTATGCCTGTTATACAGAGAAGGAAACTGAAGCCTGAAGGAGTTAAACATCTTGCCTCGATCCACAGAGCTAATGAGTGAAAGGCTAGAGATTTGAGCCCAGGCAGTCTGCCTCCCAAGCCCTGCTCTTAACCTCTCTGCTAGAAAAGCCTAGTTAGGATAACCAAGAGGCCTCCAGGATAGGTCTCTAACAATTTGGACCTGCAGTACTCTTCTAATGCTTTTCTTACTCCCAGTATACCCCTCTATGTGCAGTCTACTCTAATTCTTTTCTTTGTCCCAAGTTATGTCCTACTCTAGCCCTTATCTGACATGCCCTCATTTCTCTAACAGCCCACTTCTTGCCTCGGTTCCAACCCTTTTGGGGTAAGACAGAGCTAGATTATCATCCAGGCTATGTCACTGACCAGCTATGTGCCTTTTGGAAAAGTCACATTCTTTAAGTCTCCTAATATGTAACGTGAAGATGTGATGTGATACTATTTGTATGATGCTTTGCACACAATAAATCCTCAATAGGCAGTTGTAATTACTAATAACAGAATACCTGACGTGTGCTAGAAACGGGGGAGGTGTGGGGAATAGAGGATTAATTAGACATATTTACACATTCCCCACTGTCAAGAAACTCCAGAGTCTAGAGGGGCAGAAAGACGAAACAGAATTCTACAACAATGTGATAAATACAATGTGAGGATGCAGTATTATAGGAGAACATCGGGCATGCTTCACTTGTCCTTGGGGTTCAGGCTTTCTTCCCCTTACTCACACTAACTGGAAATTACAATTCAAAGAATTCCACCACCTCTGATTCTCGAATGTTACTCTGAAACAGAGCTCTGTCTGGAATAGGACATAACTGTTTTAAAACAATATAAATTTTGTGACAAAATGGGAATACAGGTGGGAGACACCTAATTAAACTGGGATTTTTTTCCCCCAGACTTGAGATGTTTTACATTGCTTAATTAATTCAATAAGATTGGACGCTTGCTATATATGAGGCCAAGTGCTAAAGGAAATGAAAAAAAAAAAAAGAGAGAGAAGTACAACACAGGTCCTTCCCTATGCTTCTCCAGCTGGAGATGGTTCCATTTGAAAACTCTCCTACGCACTGTGATGTGCCCTTGAGGAGTTTATTTATTTTTGGCCATGCAGTGGCTTTTGGGATCTTAGTTCTCTGACCAGGGATCAAACCCGTGCCCCCTGCAGAGGAAGCAGGGGGTCCTAATCACTGGACCTTGAGGAGTTTATAATCCAGGGAAGACAGGCCTATAATCAGCCACTCAAAAAGATACAAAACTATAGCATTACTAATGTAGTAACAGTACATTGCACAGAAGAAGGAAAAATAATTATCTGTACTGGAGCCAAGGAAACATATACCAAAGACGTCATATCTGAGCTGGATGTATAAGGATAAGTAGGATTTTTCTACTGAAAAGGATGGGAAAAGAATCCGAGGCAAAAGAAACAGCAAGAGCAAAGGCACAGAGATATAAAAGGACATGATGTGTTCAGATAAGATTAGATATTCCAATTTGGAAAGTGCATAGCTTATATATTGGGAGTAGGGTGTTGAAGAGTAACTGTGAGTAATAGTATTGGCCTTGAGTGCCTTGCTAAGAAATTTACCTGATAGGTAACAAGGGGCTATTAAAGGTGTTCCATATCATAGGAGAGATACAATCAGATCTATATTTCGAAGACATAACCACAGGAGTCCAGTAAAAGATGAATTTTAAAGTCAGAACTATCATAATAATCCAAATGGAAAATGAAAGACCAACTAATAATGAGGTGGTCATGGAGAAAAGGAGGAAAAGGTAGATTTCAGAGATATTTTTAGAACAGAAATTACATGAATTTAGTAACATGGTAGATGTGAGGGATTAGAAGAAAGTGGAAGATGACTCTGATATCTCTAATTTACCTGACTAGATGAACAGAGTGGACATTTATCAGGATAAAGAATGGAAGAAGAAAACTATATATGGGAGGAAAAATCGTGAGTTCTCCTTCAGACATGCTGAATTTTAGATACCAATAGGATATCCATGTGAAAATGTTTAGTAGACAGTTGGAAATAAAGGACTGATATTCAGGAAGAAGATCAAGGATGGAGTTAATTTTATGGGTAACACTGAGATACAGGTAATAGCTGAAAACATCGATGTGAGAGGAGAACCAAGGACAGACAGCACTATGGGGAACACCAACAGTTAAGGAATAATTTGAGAAAGACTCAGAGACAAAAAAGAACAAAGGCAGGTCAAAAAAGTGGAAAGAATGTCAGGAGAGAATAATGTCACTGAAGTCAAATGAGGACCTTAAAATTGTCCACACTAGCTAGTGTAGCTGGGTAATCAACCAGGAGAGGTCTGGGGAGAAGCTGTCAAAGGAGACCACTCCAAAATGAAGACTCGTGAATGCTCTAACCCAGAGGCTCTGGTTTCCTTTGGTCTCACTCAATAACCCCCAAATACAAAGATCTGAACACATCAAGTAAGTAAGGGATGATGGCAAACCTGCTTGCCCAACTGAAGCTTAGCTAATCACAAGAGGCGTAAGAGAGAGGAGAGGACACTCAGCCCTGATTGGAGTCACTTCAGTCCTAAAGGAAAGTGTAGAACTCCAGGTGCCCTGAGACAAAAACTATGATGCGAAGTTCACCGCTAGCTTTGGCCAGTTTCTGTTAGTACAGTAGGAGGGGTGAGGATGATGGGATTTTCCGTGGCTGTCGAGTTTTTCTGCTCCCAGCCTTGAAGCCTGTCTTTTAAGAAGTGGACGGAACACAGCTGATCCCTCACAGCACCCCAGTGAGGCGCTACTGCTTCTAACCCACTCTAGGTCTGGACTTGTGAGCCAGGAGGACTGGGTCTCCTTGCCACAAAATACTTACAAAATACATTTGTTTATGTAACCAGAATTTAATCTTCTCCTTTGGATGTCGGTGGTCTTAACAGTGGTCCCTGGTGACTTACAATCAATAGTTGTTTAGTTAAGCAATTCACTTGTTTTGGAGTAACAGTTATTGTGTGGGCAATGGGTATGTGGCCACTTCCGCAATAACCCCACATCTCCTGATGCAGTGAATGTTACAAGCAGACGTTTGTTGCTATTAGCTCACGAGATGCTGGAATCCAATTTTGAAAAGCAAGTGATAAAGCACCACATAAAAAATAATGGTGTAATTACTTCTTGGTCAGGTTAAACCTACTGTGACGATAAAAACCAAAGGGAGCAGCAAGCATCATAAGTGGGTTTGCTGTAAATCTGACACTGGTTCTGACCTTCAGCGAGCAAGAAGCTTGAAGCTACCCACCTAAGCCAGGTGCACAGGAGAATACTTATGTTGCATATCTGTTTAAAAGCACTTTAATGAATGTACCCCAGGAATGCCATGGCAATTCTCAAGAGCTAAAGAGAATGGACCAGTCACTAAATCACTGACCTCAAGGCTTTCAGGTTCCCATTTGAATTCAGGCCCTCAAGAAAAGGGATTTAGAAACTTCATGGGAGAGTAATCACCATGCTGGTATAATTTGTTCTCCAAATGTAGAAGAAGAAGAAAGTAAGGGGGTCTAATTGGAACATGGACCATACTGTCCGAGAGGGGAAGGAAATTCTGGCTGTGCTGTATGAGCAAACACTGGTAACCCACCGATACGCGCAGAAGAAACAAACCAGCCTCTGCTTGCAGGCTGTGATCTTTCACATCTCATCCCATATGCCTGAGAGGCTTCCTCGATCCACATGAAATACCGTGGGCGGGTGGGTGTAGGGGGTGGGGGAGAGCCTTAGCCACAGTTATGACAAGAACTTTTAAGGATGGCATGGCACAGTCCATGTGTAAAGATATCATGATTGTTTTCACTTGCTGCCTTTGATTATTTCCAGCTCTTGGGAAAACATTTAGTTAATATCTTTGTTTAGGCACTCTAAGAGTTGCAAACGGTTCTCCTAAGGTTTGTGCATTTTGAACAGACATTCTGACAGGATGCTGAAGACAGCATGAGCCCGCTGGTAAAGCAACAGCAGGGTAAGTTTTACTAATGAAAGTGACTTCTATAGGTTAACTTCTCAATGACAGCAATGCGCACGGAAATGCGAGTACTCTTGTACGCTGATGGTTAGAAACGGGTATGAGCTTTCTGCAGGGCAACTTGGCTATCTATGGGTGGAGAGGATGAAAGATTAAGTTTAGAGACTAAATCATCATGAGTTTGGAGGCGTCTCCAAATGGAGGCCCGATGGCCACACAAACCACTTCTAACAACGCTGTTTTTCCAAGTGGACACAGGCTCCCGGCAGTCACACCAGCCTTGTCAGCCTTCAGAAATGCCACCTTGTGTTTCAAGAAGACGCTGTTCTTGCTCTGACTGCCCTGGACCCTCCTCTTCCTTCAAACTGGAAATAGACACTGAAATTCTCCAAACCGAATCTTCCAATTCTGTCTAGATTGATGGGTGCGATGGGGTGGCTTAAAATGAATAACAAATGAGAACAAGGGAAAAGAACTGACCTCCCTTCCATATTCTCTCTCTGCAATCTGCCTGTCCCATTGGAGGCTGGTGAATTTAGAGGAAATGAAAATACATATTTAACACCATGTGTGGAATTTACTTTTCCTGAGGCCACGGTGTCAGATATTGTTGCTGGGTTTTTCAGAGGGCTGGGGCATAGCTGCAGGGGCAGACACTAGGCTTGATAAACTGCTGACCTATCCCCAGATGGAAAATTTTTACGATTATATTGGGACAATAGGTACTGTGGCCCTTTAAGAACAAAATCAAACATACTGGATTGCATTTTTCGAAAGCTACCGAAACTTTTAGGGAAGAATACATTCTTCTAAGTCTCCTTTCTAAGTCTGGAATTAACAACTTGATCTTGATGCAGTCAGGTAGAGGGGCAAAAGCACATCCATTCAATCAACTTCAGAACTTTATTGCTGCAAAGATCCTTCCTTTTACAGCAAACACAACCAAGCTTGGAGACCCTAACTGATCAATGCAAGATCAAACTGCTAGTTAACAGTTGAATCAGAAAGAAAAAAAGCCTAATTCACACCAGGTCCCACATCAGTCCTCCATATAAGCTTGATTTAAAATAAAAAGGATCATTTACTGAGAGGTAGTACTAGGCATTTTAAATTTAACTTATTCTGTTTCTTCAATGGCCCCAAAGGTAGGTATTCCTGCTTTAACAGATGAGAAAACGGAGATGGCGAGGGGTGGGTAGGCAATGAAAAGAAGTGTGACTGGGTTATATCTATGAAAAAAGACATCAAACCTGCCCTTTAGACAACATCCTCATTAACAGATCCATCTCCTATAACTACTGACCATTTCAAAGCCAAATGGCCCTGCCATTTTATAAAATGAATACTAACTGCAAGGAAGACCAACGAAGCCTCCCAGGATCTTGAAAGTATCATGGAGCATGTCTACAAAGTGTCCACATTTTTTTTTTAACCATTGCCAATCTTTCTTAAAGTCTGTTTTGCAAAGGCCCCTGGAGTTAAAAACAATGTGCTCTGACTTGACCTAAATCCTTGAAATGGAAACGTGATAATAATCGTAGCCCATAGGAAATGATGCATAGTTAGAATGTACCAGAAGCTGTGCTCAGTACTATGTTAAATATCATTAATTCTTAGCCATCCTTATGAGGTCTGTTCTGTTACCATCACCATTTTTACAGATAAAGGAAGACCCTGAGAATGACAGAGATGTGATGGATCCTGCCCAAATTTTGCAGCAGTAAGAGCGGAACCGGGATCCAAACTTAGGCAGTCTCCAGTGCCCACCCACTTATTCACCCTTTACAGTGGACCGCCCCTGTGGAAGCATTTAGCTAATACATTGGAAGGGATGATGTTATCTTGCCTTTAAGGCACCATGGAAGAATACAAACAATAAAAGATGTCTCAAGCAAAACTATCTGGTTTTGACTTGAAAGTATACATGTATACCCACATAGGCTACATAAAGACCTGACTCCAGGAAGATGTGAGTTTAAAAAGGGAAACTTTCCAAAATGGATCACACCTAAGCCCCAAACCATTTTCTGTGAGGTGTATGGTGGTGATGGTGGTGATGTCACCCATAAAAGAGATGAGAAATGACACACGCTTCTCCATTACTACCTTCCACCTTGTTTAATCTCACCTGGCAAGTTTTCCATAATCAAGGAACTTGAAAATTGTATGGAATCTTGAGGCAGCTCCGGGTAACACAGGTAGAATTCTGATATGCCTTCTGCATTAACTGCTCATACCCAGAAAGGAGAAGGAAGCCTCTCCTCCTGGGTTGTCTTTTCACTGAAAAACTCATCTTAATTGAATGCACACAGCAGTTAACTATCTTCGAATTCACAAACCATTAATGCCCCATTTTCACAGAGCGTCATCTCTTCTTTCTGGCTTGTCGAGAGGCTGGCACTCTCCGGGCTGTGCTGCCAGGAATGTGAGATTCAGCAGGAATGGGGAGGGGACAGGAGAGAGAAGGGAGAGCAGCAAGGCGCTCGTCTTCACCAGCAAACAAGCAGGGGCTGAGCAGGGGAAACAGCGGATAATGCTGCCCTTGCAAAATTGACATCCTTCCAGCACTGTTCTGTGTCAGCTGCAAGGGAATCACAAATAATGCCATCCTGCCATTCTTGGAATGTCAGTTAAGCAGGCTTCAAATGTGCCTACGAGGGAAGACGAGGTTTGCAAGTGGTCTTGTGGATGTAAAAAGATGGTATTAATGGTAAAAGGAAGGGGGAAAGAAAAACTGTTTGCACATTTCTCTCCAGAAATATCTGATCTGTTTCAAAGTTCCACTTTTCTTTCTCTCTCCAGGGCAGGAAGATCTAAGCAAGGTCTTGAGGTGTGTCCCCAAAAGACTCTCGTTAGGTTGCTCCCCGTAGCACAGCAGGTACCCGTGAAAGAGACCCTGGATTAACTGCCCTTCTGTGCCGGGGGCAGCTGGTTTCTTGAGGGAGAATTATGCCAGCTGGATCTCTTACCGAGCGTGTAGCCTCTTGAAGTCAGAAGGGTGTGAGATTATGTCTCTGATGATGAAGATATTTATAATTAGACTTGGTACGAGATATAAGCATATTTCTTACTGCATGGGGAACTATTTGGGCTCTATCAACACTTTTTTTTAAATGTCATGAAATTGTCAGAAACCACTAGGAAGACCCATTTCCCAAAACAGGCAATGCCATCTTTTTAGAAAGCCTGATTTTGCTTTTGAAATAAATTCAGAATCTGACCATGTTCCCCTTGGCCACGATTCTAAAATCAACTATGACTGTAATTCCGTGGGCAGAGAAGGGAAACTCCTGACTTGCCACAGCCTTGACCTTGGGCTTTGGTACTGAAGGTACCAAATCAGGTCATTTGAATCCCAGACCAACCACCCTACAATGAAATCCACATTTGGTAGGAAATGATGCGAAAGTAGGGTTCTAGTTCACCTGCTAGTAATGCCATTAGTTGTGACATAACCCCATAAGCTCCCAGACATTTTAGGATTTAGAGAAAACAAAATAACAGTATTACATGAGGGAGATAAACACACACTGAATTAACAGCAGTTATGAGTTTCCTTTACGTGGCAGGAATATTTTCTTGGCATTGGGATTTAGAATGTGAACAAGGAAGGCTGCGCATGCCAATTCTCTGAGTTTCATTTGCCTGCCAGAATATTTAGAGGTCTGGGCAAGGTAAACTAACTCTCCCACGTTTGTGCTGAAGGCGACGTGCCATTGACTTGTCCCAATCTGAGTATTAAATTATCTTTCCTCATGATGACACCAACACTGAAACTTTATAGAGAGCTTATTTTATAGTCAGCAATATGGGGCACTGGATTTTATTTCCCTTTGGACAATACGATTGTGGTTAGCATAACACAGTGAATCCAACATCAATCCTCTGTCAAAAATAGTTTTATGAAGGCCAGAGGGAGGGTGGGCGTACCAGAGGCACACCCAGTTGGATATATAAACATTGAAAGAGAAACTAACATAAATTCTGTAAACAACAGAAGTCAAAGCTTTCTTGGGGGCATTAAAGACCTACATTTTAATATTCAAACAGTAGGAAATTTACTGAAATATCAGATCAATTCTTAAAGGATTGCTGGCCCCAGGGGGTCTTATTTGTAGTCCTCTGTCCAAAGTCCATTAGACAGGGTCCCTGTCTTTAGTAGAGTGGATCCAAATAAATTCTAAGAGCGGAAATAGATTCCATTCTCTCTGTTTACTTTATTACTATTGATTTCTGAATTCCCTCCAATCTCTTTCTTAACTGAGCAGATAATATACATTTAGTACCACAGGTAATTATCCCAAATGAATCCAGTTTGCAGCTGGGCGATAACAAGGAGAAAGGACACTGATAGATTAAACATTAAAAATTATGGCTGATTGTATTAATATATACAAGAACTTATAATATGCTCACTTTATGGTTAGATAGTTTCCTAGGCTAATCACAAATTCATTTGTACACTTAGACATATCTTATTTCCACTATTCTCTATTTTATAGCATTATCGTAGAGTACAAATGCTAAAATAATAAAAACAAAATCATTTCAAATATTTTTTAAACTCTACCTTCTACAGAAAGGAACCACTTAAACAATGTTTTTAAATATTTAAAAGGGATTAGAAAATTTAATTGCCAGAAATGACAATGGTTTTTAAAGCGTCAAAGATAGAAAAGAGAACAAGGAGTGTATCATTTTTAAAGTATATATAAAACAACTTAAATATCTAGCAACAGAGGAATGGATAAATAAATTTAGTAAACCCACACTGTGGGAGATTATGCAGCCTTTTAACACTATGTTTATGAAGAAGTTGTAATGCGTGGGAAAATGCTTAGTAGGCTATGTGAAAAAAACAGGATATAAAACTGTGTGTGTATACACATACACAGTATAACCACAAATATGAAAAAAATGTTTATATATATTTGTTACACATAGAAAAATATGACAGAAATATATGAAAATGTTAGCAGTGGTTATCTCTGGGTGATGGGTATTGGACAATGTTCATTTCTCTTATCCTATCCTGTTAGTCCCTAACTTTTCTGTAATTAGCTGACATTATTTCTATATAATATATACTATAATCACTGTAATTACATAAATATATAATGTAATTACAAAACAAATAATAGAAAGATGGACAGACGGACAACTGGCATTGGATGGTAGGTTTGACCCGTGTTTTGTTTACTCCTGGTTCAAGGTTATCTGGGAGCCCTCACATGCCAGGGGTATCTGTTCTGGCTCCTGTTTGAAAGTCCACCCATTTATGGGTGAGTTTTCTACAGTCCTACCAGACTTGTGTAAGTATCGAACACTCAGGGATCATCACATTTTTAAAGAAGGAATATGGTTATATAGATATCGAAGTCCTTCTGAGAGACAGCACAGTGGAGCAGTTAAGGGGGTGAAATCTGGAGCCAGACTGCCTGGGTCTGACTACAGCTCGTCCACTTACCAGTTGAGTAACTCTGCAAAATGACTTAATCGTTCCATGTCTCAGTGCTTTATATGTCAAATCAGGACATCTCTACCTCATAGAGATGTTAGGAGGTTAAATGCGTTAATATCTTTAAAACGCTTAGAACAGTATGACGTGGTGTAAATACTTAAATTATTTGTTAAATAAGTAAAATAAAATTTTGACTTGTATTAATCAGAATACAATTACAAAGGAAGAAATGGACAAAATACATGTAAAACATTTGAGTTTTTGTAAGTGTTTTGATAAGCTCATCTGGGGCAGGAGTGTAACGTTCTGTTGAATTAAGGTCAGTACTCAGGACTGTAGTAGTTTTACATGGTTTTTCCATACTTGCCAAAGATCTGTCCATCATCCATTTCCAGGAATGTTGGTGATGATATTAAGGTTCAATGGAATACTTACTATATGCCAGTATTGTTTGTAAAGCTTCGTTTGCTACTCTATACTTAGACTCTAAGATAAGACTCAGAACTAAATAGGTGTAAAATAAATGTGTACTGAGTGAAAAAGCCAGTGAATGAAGTACTTCACCCTGGCTGCATCAAGTTGTCCAAATATGGGCATATTTCCACAAAGGGAAATATTAAGAACTAGAGTTGAATCAAGTGTTAAATTTCTTAGGGTCTTAAATTTATTTTTACTGTTATGATACGGAGACAGTGAGATGGCATTATCAAAAGAGCGGGGCAATGAAAAAAACTATTTATTCTGAGAAAAATGTTGTAGCTCAGCACTCAAATGCCTTCCAGGATCCTTTTCCTGGGGCATCCATAAGGACAGAAGGAGCAATGGAAGTGGAGGTACCAAGACAGCCATGGCAGCACCAATAAATAGAAATAGCATGTCTCACTGGCCCTGTGGTTTTTTTCCTACCAGGTAGTGCATGACAAGAGAACGTCAAAGCAACTGAAATCAGAGACAACACTCGAAATAACGGTATAGAATGGTCAATTTTACTGTAGTAAATTTCATTACTGAGAGAGGAAAACAACTATTTTTAGATGTCTATTGTTCTGTATGGATTTCAAAGTTACTCTTCATGCGTCTAATTTCTAAATTCATAGTATAACTTTTAGCATTTTGTGGAGGTCTTGGCTCCAAAGCAGCAAAAGAGAAGTGAAAGGTCCCATGGTTGTCAAATCTTGATAAGTTCTCAGTGTCACTTTTTTCAAATGTGGAACTGCTCAAACCACACAGATAATTATAGATGACCAGATTGTAACTGTTTTATTGCTTCTTTTTCCCCATAAATTTTAATTTTGGAAAGTTAAGTGAAAAATGTGGTTCCAATTTTCTACAAATTGCACACAATTTGGTTTTAACAAGAAAATAGAAAGAAAGGGTATGTTCTTTAAAGTGAATTATGAACTAGAGTTTGTTTTCGCTTGCTCAACACCACAAGAATAATAAAGCACAAAATTTAGAAAAGATGCCTTACAAAATGGAAATCATGAACTGTAGTAAGAAAAGCGTAGAGTAATTTTTTATCTAAACATGGTTTAAGCAATCTAACAGGATAATACAATTGAGCTAGTCTTTCTCCCTCTGGTGAAACAAGCTAAAGTTAAAAAGGAAAGAAGGAAAGAATGAAAGGAAACAGGGTAGAAGCCGACAACCTTAATGCATTGTATAACAGGAAATCTCTTAATAAGAAAAGGCTGTGTACATCCCCATCTTATTCTCTCCAAAAGTGCCACTGACTACAGAACTACTGATACTGAAAACAATTAATATCGAAATCATTGGAATGCACACCTAGAAACAGAACAAAAGACAGGAAAGAGATCTTTAGTGGAAAGAAAGTACAGCCATCTGCTGGGTTCTGGCTAGAATCTTAGAGTTAGACCAACATGCTTTCTGTATTCAAGGGAGCGGACCAGAACTAGCATGTTAGAGACAGGAAGCCCATGATGTGTGTCTAGGACACCAAAACTACCAGCTGGAAGGCAAACAGTGAAATCAATCAACCAGCTGTTTTATTCTCCTTTGTGCCAAACTTTGGGTTGAATATATTCTTTGATTCCTTCAACTGACCACTGCTTTCATCTAATCCGCAATGTAGACTATCTCTAAGTATAAGGCAAAATATATTATTCAGATAATAAACTGCTTCATCACAATTCTCAATCTCCTTTGATCAAATTGCTCCAGGGCTCATGCTATGTAATAGCACCACCGTGGCGTCCTCCAATTTCTACTTCCAAAAACGTTTACTTTCATACTGTGAGGACCAAAGATCACCTTTGCTTTATTTGTATCCCATAAACAAAGCAGATCAAACCTTAACACAACTACTCGGTGTAATGTTGTACCCCAAGGTATTCTTTTTGGGCCAAAATGTAGTATTTGCTAAAATTTTTCTATCTGGGGCTCAAGTTCCAAGTATAGAGTGCCTCTGATTGTTAGAACACCAAGTTCTGACTTATGAAGGTCCAGCTATAAACTGGGACTTGGCAAACTTGGGAGTATTACTCATTGACTAATAATCCTATTAGTCAAAACTGCAAACTTCTGGTCAACTGCATATTTTACATGTTACTGCACAAAGCTCTAGCAGAAGTTCACCATCCAAAATGTCCTTTGAAGGCATCACGATTAACAAGAGATGATTTACTCTCTTGAAATATAAAAGCTGAATTTTCCCATCCAGAAGTCAATAAATCTATGTGTTGGTAAAGAGGCTATTCCCTACCTGTAGCAATCAAGTTACGTAACCCTCAGGCAATGACTTTCCACTGTGCACAGACCTCACGTGTATCTCAGTCCCCAGTGTTTGACTGATGATATAGTCTGATCGAAATGATGATGCAGTAAAATGGGAGGATTTCACAGCAAAATGCTCACAAAATGCAAAAAGCTAGCTAGAGGGGTATCCACAGAAGGGCATCTTGAGAGGGAAGCAAACGAGAAGGCTTACTCACAAACCAAGGCCGAGGCATTCTTCATGCACTCATTTATTCTTCCAAACATTTATCCGTAAGAACTCCCTCACCTGTGCCTCCCACTTCAGCCTTGTTTCCACATCTACGACATCAGATCAAAAACACCATCCTGGCCTTCCCTGGTGGCGCAGTGGTTGAGAGTCTACCTGCCAATGCAGGGGACACGGGTTCGTGCCCCGGTCCGGGAGGATCCCACATGCCGCAGAGTGGCTGGGCCCGTGAGCCATGGCCGCTGGGCCTGCGCGTCCGGAGCCTGTGCTCCGCAACGGGAGAGGCCACAACAGTGAGAGGCCCGCGTACCGCAAAAAAAAAAAAAAAAAACAAAAACAAAAACGACAAGGATCCCCAGATATTTGACTCTTATTTCTAAGAAAAAGTGTTTACCTGACAAGGATCCCCAGATATTTGACTCTTATTTCTAAGAAAAAGTGTCTGGGTGACACTGGATGAAGGTAGGAAGCTCTACTCACTTCAGTGCAGGTAATTGTTCTTACTCAAAACTGAATGCAAGTGAATGTTCAGGATTTTCCTTAACAAGATGAATAAAAGAAAAATACCCTAAATGCCCTCAAATCTCTCGGCGGGGGCGGGGGAGTAGCATGGAATAACTGCAGGGAGGAGCAATGCAAACGAGGAGCTTAGGAAATCGTTTTTACATAAATTCTGGAATAGTGTAGAACATATTCTAAGAGGTAAAAAAGAAGAGAGGGAGATGGGTGGGGCAGAATTTCTTAAAATATATAATTTTCACATATAAAGACTGCCCATTTTTGAGATGCTGGAGCTCAATAACAAGGGGAGAAGGCAGGAGACTAGAATTGAAAGGAATCCTACATCCTCGGTCCCCTAGGCAAAACCTTCTCCCAGTCCCCCATCCCCTGGACTCCCAGGTTGGCTGCCCTCCCACCCCACCCCCACCCCCTGGCCATTTACCCAGATTTCTACCAGAGCATTTTATCAGTTTGATTGGCATCATGTGCCAACACAGCCTGCCCTCTATTTATTTTTGCTGTGCACTGGAGTCATATTTGGATCCCTGGGCCTTTGCACCATACTTTGCACATAGTTGGCATTCAGTAAAAGGCAGAGAATGAAACTCAAGGGAACAGCAGACTTCTCTCTGCTTTAGGAGGTTAATTTTATTTTCCAATTCCTAAACTTTTCTTGGGATTAGTTAGCTGAAGGCCTGAAGGCAAGAGAAAGGACAGGAATTGAGAGGGCATTTTGAAGTATTTGATGGACCTGGAATTCTCACAGAATTAAAAGCCTGAGACTTACAAGGGACCCAGTACAATGCCTAGCACAAAGCAAGTGTACGCTTAAGAGCTGAGCACATGCACAACACATCGCTAAGGGAAACAAGGAGGAGGGGAAAGGACTTCCTGGAAGATGGCTGCCATGGAGGGATGTCGGGAGATGCTGTGAAGACTGATGAGGGAATCTAGGACAGGGTCTAACAGTAGACGTGAACACTATCCCATATATTCAAACCATAGTTTGGTGAAAGATCACCTGACAATCACCTAAGACTCTAAATGAAAGGGTGTAGATCAAGACTGCTGGTGGCTTTTCTATTGAAAAAAAACAAAGTGTGAAATCAGATGTTTTTCTTTTTTTTTTAAGGTTATTTTCCTGAAATTTCTAACCTGGACAGAATGTCTGTGGTACTTTAACAGCTTAGAAAACTTAGGAGCAAACCTTAGGGAATTTTGGAGTTGGGCCAGAGTCCTAACTTACTGAGTGTGCTGTGCCCTGGAGGTGGGTTCACACCATCCGGTCATGGTTGAGCCCCGCAGATCCAGGCGCTTTCCCTTTGGCCAAATCTCAACCACAGCTAAATTTTCCCAGCCTCTGGAGGCGAAGTGTTTGGGCTGCCTTCTGACCAAGTGTGAGATAGTTTTTTTCTGTTTATGAGATAGGCTACAGAACCTTTCCCAGGATAATCAGTCATCTTGACTGGTGACCCCAGCCAGAGGCAGACAAAACTGGGAGATCTAAATCAATGGATTTGTTTTGTAAAAATCACTCAACTCTACTGGGACAAATTTGATTTGGTTTTAATTTTTTTTTTTTGCCCTTTTTTTAATTGAATAACTTATTCCTTCTTCAAGAGTTACTTTGAATATTTTGCTTGAACCCATTCCTAATTAAAAATAATCTCTTTAAGTATAAACATAATAGTTTTCTAATTTTCTTTTTATTCACCCATCCATCAATCTGTCCATTCAACAACTATTACTAAACTTTTTACTCTCCGCCAGGCATTGTGCTTGAGGTGATCAAAATGCAAACTCTATCCTTCCAGCTGTGTATTTTTCGTTCCTGAACAAATATTTGGCAAATAAAGAAAATGAGGACCGAGTGAACTAAGCCATGAAGAGGGCAAGTCCAAATAGGAAAAACAAGCAGAGAAGAGTAAAATGTACGCATGTGACATTGTCTGAACAGTCATACAAATTCTTAGGGAATTCTGCCACAGATTTAAAATGTGGGCATTTATTGGCCACTAATTCCTGTGGCCTTGAGGTTGAGGTTCTGGCCATTTTTTTAAAAAAACACAAAAACCCAAAAAAAGAGTTGATGGGACTTTTCTGTAAAAATGATGACTTCTGACCCAGATGCCCAGAAAAGAAAATAAAGTGGGCTCTTCCCAGATACCCCATCACCCTCCTCCAGGGGCCGAGCCAGAGGCTTGTCTTCTCATGGTTAGCCTGGAGCAATGCTTGGCTCAGCTCTGACCCAGAGGTTGGCGTGATACAGATGACAAGGCCACACATCTGCTCACAGAATTGGAAAGCCTCAGTAGGATCTAGGGCTTCAGAAGGCATGCATCCTATATTCTCTAAAGAGAAGGAGGGATGTGTGCTGCGTACCCCACAAGAATCATCACAGTGCCACCCTTTTAGGCTTACCCTTGCACTCTCATTTCTGCACATGTACAGCCTTCCTTCTATTGCATCAAGTAAGACCTCTAAGTATCTCTCATTCTAGTAGTCACTGAGGAAAGTATGGGATGAATTGAAATTTGAGAAAATCAGACACTTTAGACTATAATCTCCGTGAGGGCAGGGCCTGTGCCCATCTGATACATGGTATCTCCAGTAAGTAACATATGGACGATGATTAAAAAATGTCTGCTGAACGAATGAAGGAATGAATGATCAGCACCCAGTGCCACACTTCACGTTACCTTTGGGCTAAATACTGATGATAATGCTATATGCTCAGGACTCTGAGGCCGGTCTGCCAGTAGGCAAATCCTGGTTCTGCCACCTTCTAGTTGCGTGACCTCGAGCAAATTCTTAACTCCTCTTTGACTCAGGTTCTTCACGTGGAATGTGGGGATAATAATAGTACTTGTCTCACAGCGTTAGGTTTTTTTTTTAAGAACAGATGTCTAAAAATATGTCATATGCTCAAAACAGCGAGTGGCGCATAGGAAGTACCTTTCAAGTGTTAGCAGCAATAGCCGTTGTTATTTGTTAATGAGAATCGGGGGATTCATTCAGTCAACAAACGTTTTTTGAGCATCTACTCTGGGCCAGAAATAGTACTAGGCACTGCAAATACTCTGGTGAACCCAATAGAAACAGACTGTCAGATAATCAATTCACAGATTGAGAACTACTTAAAGTCATCAGTTATAAGAACTCCCGTTTCTTGAGTCCTTAATGTGCACCATTTATAATCTGCTAAGTGTCTTACTCATATTATCTATTTTAATCATTACAACAAACTAGTGAAGAAGATATGTGTATTTCCCCCATTATTCGAGATTAAAAAAATAGAATTTTAAGTAGTGAAGTAACCTGTCAAAAGCCAAAGAGCAGGGCTCTTGTCCACTCATTCCTTCAACAACCACTGGGTACCGCTGTATTCAAGACTCTGTGTTGACAAGAGAGAACTAGTACACACAAGTAAAATCACAGTGGCAGCCACAAGTTTGTTTTTCAAAATCAGCCTGTCTCAAAAGAAGCACACAGCAGAAAAGGATTAGAATAGATGAGCTATGATATGACATTTATCTCTATTTATTTGGGACCATACTAAACAACCAACAGTTCATTTTGACAATCTGTTTGCCAACAAGCAAATAAATAGTGCTTTAAAACGATTCAAACACAGCTGCCATTTAAAAGCATCAATGATTTTTTAAAAATATGATCTATTAGAAAAAGTAATCTTGGTGTTCTTTTTAATTCGGGCACTGCAGAAGCTAAGTAACCATTGTTGCAATTAATCGCCTTCTTGTTGCTTGCCACTTTCCTTTCATTACAAGAAATTAGAGGGTAGAAGCAATTATACAGTATATATTTATTCAAGCTAAGATGATTTGACATCATTTATTGTATTTGTATTTCCCAAACATTGCCTGATTATTCTTTTAAAACTAACATTCCTTTAGCTGCAAATGATTTAGCATACTCCCTGTAGTGACACACTTGATAATCATGACTCAAAAATGTGGAGTTGGAAGGGGCTGAGATAATATGTTGTCCCGCCCATATTTATCACCACACTTCCTGAATCATCCCGCTTCGTAATGATGATTTCTTTCCATTCTTTGTACTGTTTGGCAACTATGTGTTTTGTGAATACCTAAGAATGCTTATAAATATTTTCTTTCCTTGCAGCCAGCCAATAAATCTTTAAAATTAAAAGACAAAGTTTAAATGACTTCTGCACTTCACCAGTGTCTCCACTAAATGTACCACACATCTTGCAATTTCAATATTCACAGTTTAAGGCTCAGTGATGACTTTCAATCTTACTTTGTGGATAAAGAAGGAGGGGTATGCTTTGCAGTTTATTGAAAGCTATTTTGTGAGTAAGTCTTGATGGTTAAATGTTTTATTCTTTCTGCTTCTCCATCCTTCCCTCTCCATCCACCTTTATTGACACGAGGCATTGGCCTCTTGTTCCATGGAATTTTTTTTTTCTTTTAGAGCCAGAAATGGAGAGACAAATATTATAGAAACAACAATTTCAAGGATCTGGTGCAATGACATGGATCAATGCTTATTGAAATTTCAGGAAGCTTGATCTGCTGAGAACATAGTCAGCTGGCATGGCTCATATTTCTAGATGATGATCACAGAGTGGCTGGGGGATGGGGTAGGGAAAGTGAAGCTTCTGGGCAAATGATAGCATGGCTTTAGCACTGGGGAAAATCCACAGATGCTTAGAAACAAAAGCGTGTCTGGGTGATGCTGTGCAGGCTAGAAGCGATATCCATTTATATACTGTTCTAACTCTACTGTACTAGTTGCTATTTAAAGAAGCCCTCCTGCCCCATTATGCTCTACCAGATCACACTTCTTATTTCTTTCATAACACTTTTACCAGTCTGACAATTATGTTATTTACTTCTTAAATTCCATGTTGCCTTCCTTCTCTTACTAGAATGTAAGTGTCTTGAAGGGAAGAACCTCACTTTTCTGGGTCACAGAGACTAAAAGATGCCTGGAAGGTAATTGGTATCAAAACTTTGTTATTAAATTGGAATTTGAATGTTATTCCACTCTCTCCTCCAAAATAAAATAAAATGAGAGCAAAATGTTCACTACTAATAGGATAATCAAAGTCTAGAAAGAACCTAGACTTCTTCAGCAATGAAATACATTCTACCATCTTAAGGAGTTACAGTGATGACTGCATATTGTTGAGTTAATGTGTCAACATCTTAAACACTAGAGATAAATTTATAAATTCATAATTGGTGGATATGAATGTCAAAGTTTCACGCCATATTAAAGATTTCAGGGCTTCCCTGGTGGCGCAGTGGTTGAGAGTCCGCCTGCCGATGCAGGGGACACGGGTTCGTGCCCCGGTCCGGGAAGATCCCATGTGCCACGGAGCGGCTGGGCCCATGAGCCACGGCCGCTAAGCCTGCGCGTCCAGAGCCTGTGCTCCGTGACGGGAGAGGCCACAACAGTGAGAGGCCCGCGCAAAAAAAAAAAAAAAAAAAGATTTCACTCAGAAACAATAATACTATGGCCTAGTCCAAAAATTGTCTTAAAATATAAAATGATGCCATGTCAAAGCAAAGTGGCATAAATGTGTTGCTTTCAACTTAGTGACTTAACAAAGAAATACAACAGATGCAAACGTCTTCAGACAAGACAAGAATTCTTTCCAAATATGAGAGCCCATTACAGAAGATGAAGATTTCTTTGGTCCCTAAATGAACCACACGGCGTTGGAATTGTCATTAGTTACTATAAGGCAATGAAGAATTTATAAAATCAGAGCCAATATGTTATTAAGACCAGGCACAGTGGATTTAAGGCAATATAGATTTCTGAGCTATTTATTTATTTATTATTATTATTGCGGGTCCCACTGTCCCAGCTGCAACAATCCCAACTCTGCAAGGCCCATGTAACACGGTGATAGTATCTGAGAAATAATGAGCTGAGGAATGCTGTTCTTTCTTTCAGAGCAATCTCAGGTGCGATCTTATACTGTAAGGACTGGATCAATACACCCAGCAGCAAACCGCTCGATACCCCCTGAATTATTGCTTCATTTTTCTTCTTATTATAGATGAGTTGTGTTATTATTTTCCCCAAATCAATATTTTACAACCTTTTTTATCCGTTTCTCCATAAATTTTGTGATTACTTTAAACTGGGAATTCCGGTACACTAAATAAGATGCAGTATTTGAAAGGGATGGAATGTACTGACATGTTTTTGTTTTTGTTTTTGTTTTACTCTTTTAGATACAATGCCTTGTTATAAGGCACATCATAATCAATAGCCAAAGGAACGTTTTTAAGGGGAAAAGTTTAACATAACCCTGTGCTTGCAAAATAAAAGTGCAAATCCTTTAAAACAGCAGCAGCCCAAACAACGCAAAGCTAAAAACAACAGAAGGAGGCACGATTGATCAGCACTTTGCATCTGAAATTTCATTCCTAATGCTTCGTCTCCCCTCCAGTTTAAGGGCCAATGCAATTCCCTTAAATTGTTTCTCACAAAGGAGATAACTCTATGCACCTTGGAGAGATTTAATTGGCTTCTAGAGCTGTCCCCTGCTAAGTGTTTAAAACATCAGCAAATCAAATCATGTAAACTCATACCCTGTTCTGCTGTCAGTTTGCTCCAAGCTTGATTATTTAGCCGTTAACGTGAGCAGCACCCACACTTAAGGAAAGAGATCGGGTATATACTCCCTCCGTGAGCTCCGGGATGACTTAATTCTATGCTTCCTATGAAATCATGTGTGTTATTTGGCAGAGATGCTCAGTCAGTGGTAACTAAATAATCATTACAGTGTAGCCAGTGGTAATTACATGGTAATTCACACTAACTTCATAGTAAGCACTGTATTTTTCACTATATCCATCTGAGGATGAGGCAGAATCATAGTCTTTCATTTCTTTTTAATGCCACCCAAAATAAAAATAAAGTAAAATCATTTTAAGGGCGGGAGGACAAGGAATATAACCGTGGTGAGTTAAGCTACAGATTTCTTTAAAGAAATACTTAAATCCATGAAGTCTAATTAGACATGACATCCCAGAACTCACAAACAGTACTTCTAATAAACTCATTAAAATCTTTGGTGGCTTCTTTAGAAAACGGGAGCATATTATATTATAGGCTGTTATATTACATTAAGAGATTATAATTGTATACGGCCTCTTCTCTTTTTATGCAAAAGGCTATGAAACTTTGTAAGAATAGTTCTGCTTAAATCAATGAGTCTTAAACAACAATGTGCTTCTTGTAATGTGTACTTAATAATGCAATAAACTGTCCTAAGTGGTATAGGATAAAAGGGGAAGCACTTTATTCTGACTGGCTGAAAGGTATCAGGATAAAGGGACTCAATTCCTTATTGCATTGCCGTGCACAATTTACACTCAAATCTCCATTTACATATATATTATTTAATTTGGGCAATTATCAAGTCCTGAAACCACTTTTCCATTACAACCTGGATCCTTAGAAGGATTCACACCATGAATGCATCATATATAAGTATACAAAAAAGTAGTCTGAGCAGAAAGCAGTGGGAACAACTTTAAGCGAATACTTATATTAGTAGATTAAATTAGGTCTGTTTTAAATGAGCCACCCTTGATTAGCTACAGTTAGGAAAGTGGAATTAATATATTTTACTTTTTACTGTACTCATTACATTTAGCATCAATGAACAGCTTAGCCTGTTTTTGCTTTTCACCAACAATTGAGTGCCTTTTTGGGAAGGTCTGGAAAAAAAAAAAAACTCGTTTATTTGAATTCGAACATAAGCCCCAAGCAAGATTTAGAGCAGAATCCCCTTATACAATCTGGATTTTTTTATGAACTGGGATATGCCACTGATACAGTGATGTCCTTCCCAGATCGCTGCAGGACAGGCCTATAACAATTCACATGTTCATTCACTGTCACCAGTCAGGCAGCAAACAGTAATTGAAATACCTCACTGTGCCAGGCACATAGCAGAGATCTCTTCCCAGGCAGATTTTAATCTTGTCCCTGGATACCATCATCTTGCAAGTATTTCCCTCTCATTGCCCCTAATGATGGTGATTTTGCCTCCAAGCCCACTTAGTAAGCGTAAGATCACTAAATGCAGCAAAGCCTGACACATCTTATCTCCTCAAGGACTTCCAGAGAACTGAGATTTAAAGGCAGAGTGGAGCGTCCACAGATGTCCTCGTTAAGTTACTACAGGCACTAGACATGAGAGTGTGGAGGGGACAGTATATTCAGGCAGACCCCGCCAAGTCCCTCCCTGATCTGGACCTTGGGAAAATGACCGTCTAGTCCGATGAGGTTTCCCAATACTTTCTGGTGACCAATAGATGTCCTGCTCTTAAGCTGGGCTTTCACAAAAATATAGGATGAAGAAAACGCCCTTAGATTGCAAGGCTCCACTTCATCAATGGTAAAATGGCACTTGACTTTCCTCTCGGAATTTGATTTACTCAGAGGCGAAGAAAAGCTCCTTCTTCTCTTGTCAACAAAAAGTCAAGAATGTAAATAAGTCAGAACAATGGTGCCCATGACACTTTTTTAAAAAACAGATCACATATTGGAGGCCCAAGGAATCAAACACGCTATACTATCTCACCCTTTCTTTGAAAGGTCAAAGATTGACGACCTTAATTCAAAACGAGCCTGCTAAATACTATGGTGATGTTGGTTGAATGATTTTATTATCCATGCAAAAATGTGACGTCTTTACATATTCATAAATATGGAAGTCCGTTCACAAAATAATTAGTTAACTCCATTTATGTATGATCTGTTCCGGTTCTGTATACAAATCAATTATATGTCGGTCTGGGAAAGGCTCTTCCTACAGGAGCCTCAGTAGCCTCCTCTACAACATGGGCAGATTGGTTCAGGACATCTCTGAGGGCCTTTCCAGCTCTAAAATTCAGCTTTATTAGAGTCTGTTTTTCTCAAACCCTGTTTTGATAAGATCTGCCACTAAGTGAGCACTTACTACATGCCATGCACTGTGCTAAGCTTTTCACAAGCATTATCTAATCGAATCCTCACAGCAATCATATGAGATATTATCATCCCCATTTTAAAGATGAGGAAACAGAGTCTCAGACTGGTTAAGAATATAGCTAGATTCAAAGTGGGGTCTGTCTTAACTCCAGAGATCTACAGTCATACAGTTTCTTTATAACCAAATGAGCCTAAGGGGATACACACAATGTGGAGACAAGCCAAAGAAAAGGGCTCTGGTATAAAGATTTAGCACCAGCTGAGTAACTTTAGCCAAGTCTTTTAAATTCCGTAAGCCTAGTTTTCATCTTCTATAAAGAAATCAACAACTTGGGTAATTAGGTTATCTTTACGGCTCACATTTCATAAATTTATGGCTAGATTTTTCAGTCATTTTTTCATACATTTTTCCATTCATTAATTTGACTAATATTTATTGAGTGTTCCCACTGTGTGCTAGGCACTGTACTAGACACTGAGAACACAGAGGTGAACAAGACGGACAAGGACCCTGCCTTCATGGAGCTTATATTCTAGTGAGAGTCACAGACTGTGCACAAGTAAACAAAGAAATAATCCAGATTGTATCAACTGGTGGTAAGTGCTATGAATAAAATAAAACTGCTATGTATAATAAAAGTGCAATGCTGGAGAGGCAGCCTAAGACTCTAGAAGCCTCCAATCTAATTAGTGAATTATAACCGTAGAAAACTTAAAAAGTGAAGTAAAAGTATTTTAAGTTCATTTGTAGATGTAAAAATATGAAATACCAAAGAGTCTAATCAGTTCCTTGGAGCGATATAGATCTGATATCAGACCCATCACTAGGTGACCTAAATGACTCTTTTTTTAATTAATTTTTATTGGAGTATAGTTGCTTTACAACGTTGTGTTGCTTTCTGCTGCATGGCAAAGTGAATCAGCTATACGTATACATATATCCCCCCTTGGATTTCCTTCCCATTTAGGTCACTGCAGAGCAGTGAATAGAGTTCCCTGTGCTATACAGTAAGTTCTCATTAGTTATCTGTTTTATACCTAGTAGGGTATATATGTCAATCCCAATCTCGCAGTTCGTCCCAAGCCCTTCCCCCCCTTGGTATCCATACATTTGTTCTCTACCTCTCTCTAAACCTCACTTTTCATACCCGAAAATGGGGCTAAAAATACTTGTCCTACCTACCTTGCCAAAGAGAATTGAATGGGAAAGTCTTGGTCAACTGTACAGACTGCATTGAGGTAAATTTATTTAATTACACAGACATAAGACAAAGATGAGACAAAGAGGTTCAACAGCCTAGCCTGTACTTTGGTCCCTGACTTATAACTTTCTGACAAGTCACAATAATTTGTTAGCTTTGATGCCAGTAATTTTATGAAGCAAAATTTCCAAGTCTTCCTCTGAGTCAGTGCACGTTTCACCCTTCTAGTCTTAAACAAACTGGAGAAGAATGAGACATACAAGCTTGCTCAGAACAGATTCTCCAGGGACGCTTTCCTCCACCCAAACCTCCCAATAATCTCAAAGAGTCGGCCTGGCCTCAGTGAGCACTTTTAAAATCAGCTAACACTAAAAGGAAACCATGCGCATGTGTAGAATGACCGGGAAGGCCTTATTCTGTGCAGATATTTAATGTAAGTATATTTTTGGCACTAAACAAAGGCCTAAATTAACTCCATATTAACTGGGAGTTGAGGCTTCCTGACACTAACCACCGAGGCTGATCCCAGGTGGCTCTTCCCCAGCAGGTCAGGCCTTCCACGCGTGATATAAAGAAGCAAGCCACAGTTGATGTAACAGGAGTTACGTTTGGAGGTCAAAGAGCAGTGGGTATGAGGGGAAGTCTGCTCTTCTGTTGTTGTTTCTGCACACGATTTAGGGAGTCCCAGCTTCTGTCTACTCCCTCACCATTGAGAGGTTTGGCAGAAATTCTCCAATCTGACATTAATGGGATGGTTTCCACCTGCACTTTCAGTGCCCTGACTAATAGAAGATCCACTTAAGATCCACTTTATTCAAATCAAAAATACTATGTGGTACAGTATTCAGTTCACACCAAGGATCGCATATGCCATAGGACCCACCAATAGGAAAGCTGGATCAATGTGCTGACATATATGGAAAGAATATCCTTCTAAAAAAAAGTCCCCTTGTTATACATTTGAATAATTTTAAAGTCTCTCTTAAGACAAAGTGCTTTCCCAATTATGGTATTTTTAAACTAGGTACTGTTTGGGGCATGAACCAACTATAATCCATGGTGATACTTAAGAGGTCACCTGAAGAAGAGAGTAAAAACAACAAGGACGATTAGAAAACTTACATAAATGTAGAATTTTTCCTGGATCTCTCACCATTACAAATGTTTGTCAAAACAAGATTTTCAAAGATCAGCTTTAAGAACATTGCTGAAGTGGTTATGTTTGGAGATTAAAATATAGCAAATGGTTAGTTATGGCTTCGATAAAATTTTCAGTGAAAGCATCATGTACAGATTCAAAAAGAAGATCTCAAACAACGAACATAGAAGAGGATATGATGGGACTAAAAATGGCTCTGACTTTGATAGTAAAAAGAAAAGCACTAATGTTAAAGATGGCTGTAATGAGTCTGAACAGAAGTGTAAACCCTAAAGGTGGAAAAAATTATATTTGCAAATGTTGTAAATTATGTATGTGATTTTCAGTATGTATACTTAACTAAATTAACATGTGAAATACTATAAATAGACAACTGATAATTCACTGGTATCTATAAATATGCATATGGCTAACATGGTCGTAAAACAGAGAACCTTTTGTTAGGAAAATGAGGGAACACCTTATGTCAAGGTGTTATGTATGCTCTATTCTGGCACATATGATGTTGAAAGTTCTGTGAAAGAAAAGATGTGGTTATCCAATGATAGGAGAACAATTAGGTAAATTATGATGTGGCCACAAAATGGACTATTACATACCCACTAAAATGCATTTAGGAGGAATTTAAACTAATAGAGGAACGTTTACTTTACAATTCAAATTACAAAGTAGGACACAAAATTAGATACATATACTGTGATTCACTCATAAAAATACATAAGAGTTTATGAGAAAAATATTAGAAGACTAAAAAATATTAACAGAGGGATGGGATAATGGACCTCTTCATATGTCTCATGTTTTTTCAATTTTCTATCCTATATGAATATGCATGATGTTCATAATGATACGATTCGTTTAAAATATGTAAGGCTCCAGGTCCTGTCAGACCTCACCTGTCCTAGAAATACCCACACTCTCCCATCACTAGCGATCTAACTTAGGGGATCACATAATTCCAAAACTGAATAAGTGAAAGCAATACCCCAGGGGGTTACAACTGTGCAGGCTATGGTATCCTTCCACCAGGGTCCAAATTCTGGCTCCTCCATTTATTAACTACAGAACCTTGGGGAAGACACTTCACCTTTCTAAGTGTTTTTATCTTTAAAATGGGCCAATAACAGGGTCAGCCTTACACAGATTCTCAGGGGGAAAAACATGCCTTACATTCTAGTAATACAGACAGGAAGAAGATGGAGAAAGAAGATAGAGTGGGAAAAAACAGTATAGAAGTCAAGAAAGGCTGTTGGAAGCCCACAGGGTAGAGCGAGGAAAGGAGTTCAAAACTCTAGTGAGAAATGCTGCTATCCTGGGGAAGGTGGTTTGGGAGGGGCCTGCATCGCCCCACCTATTGTCATAATTTTGGACCTAAGTTTCAGACTAAGTGTTTTAGATGAGTTCTCATTTTTACTTATGGAAAGTACAGTAGTGCTTCACATAGTGGGGGAAAATTTACAGAATTCACTGACCCCCAGAAGTGGTTCAGGTAGAACAAACAGCTGTGTGTCAGGGGGTTGGTCCCAACCTCTGAGACTCAGGCCATCTGAGACAGGAGGCCTTCGGAGCTACTTCCATGCAGTCAGCTGGGATGACTGATGAATCCCAACCAATAGCGATGCCAAGAATGAGGGTATGGGACAAATGACCCTGTCCTATATGTTTCTCAGGAACTAAAGGAGATGAGAACCCAGATTCAACGTATCTATGCTTTAACGAGAAGACGAAGCTATATCTCACGATGAGATTCTACTGAAGTGTGAAATGATTATGAGAGACTAAAAATTGTTTTAAATTCATAATGCCCTGATGTTTATGATAGTTAAGTGAGAGAACAAATTAATATTATGTAAGGTACCACCCTATTTTGGTAATGACGCAGATAATCTGCATAGGAAAAAGACAAGATATATGCCATTAAAAATAATATGAATAGCTAACGTGTACTGTTATGTTTAAAGAACTGGCAGAAATGTGGGCAATTTTAATACTATTTTAATGATTTTCTGTTGGTGCTTCCTAAATTATCTGAAATCAGTGTGGGCAACTTTGCAATAAAGAAAGAAAAACAAGTTTTAATGCTCTAGTGGGCACCACACCACTTAGTTAACAATGAACAGAAAGACGAGTATCCGTACCACTGTAACTGTGGACAAATAAAATAGAAAATAATCCTCCATCCAACATTTGGAATATATCTTAGGAAAGGAGAAAAAGAAAAATTTATTTTCATCTCCCTCCCACTCACTGTCCTCCATTTCAAGGTACATAGTTTAAAAACTGAAGGGTTAATTTATCATGATGCTGGGTAAAAAACAAAAACAACAGCCTTGAAAATCTCCAAATAGTTTATTGGTTCTGAAAACCAAATCATGTTATATTATACTAAATAGATTAGAGGTTCAAGACTTTATAGTATTGCATTACCTTGGCAAGAGTGCATATAAAACTCAGTTCCTACCTTTATTGTTAATAGCTTTCTAATCCCTGACTAGAAATTTATAGTTTAGAAATGGCAACACATCTTAAAGATTAAAGCCATGTGACAAGTAGTTCATGTCCCTTAATAACCAAATCACATGCCTTAGATTGGGGAAGCTTATCTGCCTTTTCCTTCTATACGGTTTCATTGGTAGGAAACACTTTATATCCCTATTACATGAATGATGAATGGGACTGTTGGTTATGGTCTGTTATTTGCTTGGCTGTAGTCAATATGTTTTCTTTGGACAGGGATTTCTGTGATTTATCTCTCTCCTGGCCTTATCACTTATTAACTCGGGGTAGACAGGAAAAAGCCAAGGTTGTATATAAGGCCTAGTGGCCATTTAGACCTCTAATGTCAGTGAAAATATCCCTTTTAATGATCCTGTTACACTAGCTACTCAAGTCCTGATTATACTCCACTCCAAAAAGGAAATAAAGGTCGTATTTCTTGGAAAGTATGTACATAAAATATGCAAAATAATATGCTCCCTTCAGACCAGCTCTATTCTTTGCAGAAACGGCTTTCATTTTATAGACGTCACAGAAGTACAATGGGTTACTTTTAGTGATTCTTGCTGCTGTTGTCCCCATTATGGCACCAACAGTGTTTAAGTTTACAAACGCCAGTGGGTTCAGGATCACCAATCACATCAATGTACATCAGATCAGGAGCAATCATATTTTGTGAAAAAATTCCCTTTGGCAGCGGAGAAGAAGCTTGGGACTTAGCCTTTGGATCACAAAAGCAAAAAGAATAAACATTCCCTCTGCCTTGAATTCTTTTCTTTGTGTGTAAATGGCTCATTTGGAGTAA
This sequence comes from Lagenorhynchus albirostris, assembly GCF_949774975.1. Taxonomy (NCBI): domain Eukaryota; kingdom Metazoa; phylum Chordata; class Mammalia; order Artiodactyla; family Delphinidae; genus Lagenorhynchus; species Lagenorhynchus albirostris. The sequence continues at coordinate 133,803,277 of NC_083097.1, forward strand.
TATTTGAGACATGTGGACAGGAGCAGCCTGTTAATTTTTCCTTCCTCTTGGGTCTTTTCCTATTAGGACACTGCTAAGGCAAAACTGCTAGTCAAGTGTTCATTACACAGCCCTCCTTCAGCTGAATCCTAAGTGAAAACAATCTGATATAAAAGAAAACGCTTTCTTGCCTTCCTTTCCTCAATTCTTCCTGAGTTTGCTTAGGCCTGTCTTTATAACAATTAACATATGTGTAGAATATTACCCTTTACAAAACATTTTCATGCCCATTCTTTCACTGATACTCACAAGACCCTTCGGATGCCCAGAGAAGGAAGGACCCCACCGTCTATTAAGTGGGAGGAAGTCAAAAATCTGGGCCTGAGCCCTCCATCCCCTCACCCCCACGTCCAACACATCTCCGGGTCCTGTCCACTTTCCCTCTTAAATACCCCCTTGAATCCTCTCACTATATTCCATCTCTACCCATTACCATCCAAAGTCAAGTCATCAAATCTCTTTCCTGGAATACTGCAATGGCATCCTAACAGGTCTTCCAACATCCATTCTGGCTTCCTGTGCTCCAGTCAGCCAGAGTTTTTTGGTTTTGTTTTTATTTTCCCAAAATGAAAGTCTGGTTATGTCCACCTGACCACTTAAGGATTGCTCTTGAGATGACAACTAGACTCCTCCCGCTGGCTACAAGGCTTCAAAGGCTTGTCTCTGCCCAATCTTCTCTCTCACCATTCTTTTCCTCTCTCACCATTCTCTTCCTCTCTCACCATTCTCTTCCTCTCTCTTGATTTTTCAGCTTCACTGGAATTTTTACAGCCTTCCAAGAAGCCACGTTTCCTCCCATTCAGAGCCTTCTTACATGCCTCTCTCGGCTGGAGCACTCGTTTTCTTTCCCCAACCCCACCTGACCCCTATCCTTCATCAGTTGCCAGGTTAACTCTTAATCATCCTTCAAACCTCAGCTCATGCATCTTTATCTGAGAGAAAACACCTCCAACTGACCAACTGGCAGTCCTTTGTTTTATTCTTGTCTGAACCTCTGTTCCTGTTTTTCTGGGCACTTAGCAGGTTTGAAATTGTAAACTTATGAATATCCACGTTCCCTCTTAGACTACAAGATCCCTGAAAAAAGAGACTGTGTGTGGTTTTGCTCAACATGGTTTTAGAACACTGCCTAGAATAGAACGGGCAATCCACAAATATTTGTGAGATGAGTGAATGAACTAACAAAAGAAAGTCATAAAATCAGAATTAGAACCGAGATCTTTTGATTCTGACTCGAACGCCGAGAAAGAAACAATTTCCTTAACCAGATGAAAGCTGGCACACATATAATACCAAACAAAATGTGCCCTAACAACCGATTCTTTGCATTTTGAAGAGAAACATTCCTATTGTCTGCTTCTCTCTTTCTGCATTTACTTTTAGGGAGCATTCATACCGTACCAGGCACTGCCAGGAGTGTGTTACATACATTTACTTACTGACTCCTTAGATGCAGGTACTGTTAAAATATCCTCATTTTACAGACCAAAAAATGAAGCGTATATATCATATAGATCGAACCCCATTTTTTTTCTTTAACAAAAACCCCAGTGACTGTGTTCTCTACATGTAAGTTCAAGTTAAAAGGGATAGATTCTTAATTAACAGCTCTTATTTACATTCCCTGTCATCCAGAGCACAAAAATCAATGAGGACCCATTGCTTCTGGGCAATATGTTAGTCAATTATGAGAGAACACCTATTGCAAGTAAGGTGTAAGTCAAGTAAGTCAAGGTGCTTCAACACAGTGGGCAAAACAGTGTAATATTAGGGAAGGTTCACTCTTCCCTCAAGCAGCTTGTGGACTTCTTGAGATGTGTCTACCTAAGATCAAAAGAAGAGAGCCAACAGTAGAAGGAAGTGAATGATGAATGAGCCATCTGAGCACATGTGACAAAAGAGATCCAAGGACAGAGACTCTTCCAATCAATCAAGATGAGCCATAGGGAACATCAACGTCACCTAGTCCAACTGGCTCATTTTACTATGAAGAAACCGTAGTCTGGAGCATGTCAGCAACTTGTCCTATGTCTCATAGCCAGTTAGCAGCAGGGCTGGGACTAGAACTCAGACCTCCGTGATCTCAGCCCAGTGCCCTGGCCACTTGCTACTGTGGCCAGAGAACACCTCCGAGGGGAAGTAAGAGTTTGAACTGGAACTTACAGAGGAATCACCAAGTCCAAGGTAGCTAAACATGAAGTGAGCGTGAGGCATAGTGAGGAGACTGGTTTGAGTGGAGACGAGGAAGCACCGGGCCCAGAGCATAGCGAGCTGTGAATGCCAAGCCCAGGGGCTTGGACTACCTCTTACATACAGGGAGTAGATAGGGAAGGTTTCTCTGCAGGGACATGTTATGAAAGTGGCTTTTCAGAAGCTTAATCTGGCAATGAACTAGTTTAAGAAGAGGCTAAAGAACAAGAGATTCATTAGGTGCAAACTTTTTCCCTAAAACTGATGACTTTGTTTATCCCAGGATGGCAGCCTTCATTTGTGCAGGAGGTTTCCAAGAACTAAAAAGAGAGCTTTCTCCCTGAAACCTCTTGAACGGGGATTGAAGCTGATTATAACCTAAACACCTTTGAAGGGGGCTGGTGATAGATGGTACCCATGTTACTATGGCCTCCAGATCAGGGGTTGAAATTTGGGATGGAAATAAGAGAACAGGTGTGCGTTGTTCCTGAAAATTCAACACCTGAGAACTTTATAAATCTGGGCTGCCTTTTTAAAATACGTATTGTTTGAGGTGGTTTCTAAGAAAATATTTGTTATATCAAAATTGTTATCGTCACATTTATAAATCTTTTTCTGGCTGCCTTACACTGTGCTCTTTGTATTTGTGGTTGATTGATGTTGCTTCTTTAATTTACCGATGACTACAGTTCTGTTGCTAAAATTCCTAAAGGACATTTCTTAGACCTCTAGGAACATGGTGGAGAAGATAAACAACACATATAAAATATTACACCATGGTAGGGACTCAGCAACAAATGAATGAATGAATAATTGTAATGGTCATCAGTTATTCATGGAAACTACTAATATCTGGCCAAGTGCTCATGCTAGCTCACCCTAGGTGCTTTATACACATTTCCCTAATACTAAGAACAACCCCAGTAAGTTATTATTCCCTGTGATAATGTAAAGATGAGGCGACTGTGGTTCAGAGCCATCGTACAATGTCCCAAAAATAACCCGTTTGCTAAGTGGTAGAGCTGAGAGTTCAAGCTACACCCATCATCTCTTAAACCCAAGGACTCAATCACTATGCTACATCATCTCCTTGGAAGTGAAGGGGGAAAGACTAAGGGGAAGGAATGAAAAGAGGGAGAAGGGAAGAAAGAAGAAGAGAGAAGGGGGGCAGAGGGAGAACATAAGAGGAATGGGAAGAAAAAAGGAATATTTGAAAGACATGGTACATGTCATCAAGTTTCATGGAACATATTCAGCCAACATGGCCCCTTCTACATGCAGAGTAACTTGGGGCATGAGGTACAAACAAGAAGCATTTCCAGGAAGAATATTTATGTCAAAGTGGATTCTGAGACTAACATACAAGGATTATGTATGTTTCACAGGGGCAGGAAGCTTGGTGGAAAACGTTAAGAACAGGAGAACCCAGTGGTAGAAGGGATTTGAGATGTGACCTACACAAACATCTGAGCTGTTAGATGATCATCCACTGGGGCCTTTCACCACCTTTTGGGCAGTAGGCAGTATATAGCTCTTGGTGCACACCTAAGCTGGTCCAACATCCTGGTGGCCCATTTCTCCAGTCATATTTTTCCCAAAGTCAGCAGCCCGTCCAGTGGAGGAATAACTGGACTGAAGTTAAAAAGTACATTTGGATTTGGCCACCTCTTATGAGGAAAAACCAATTCTAAGAACTTTGAAGAAGCAGCTAAAGCCTCCTGGGAGTCTCTTATCAGCTCCCAAGGTTACTTAAAGTTTAGTGGGAGAGATTACAATTCTAAAAGATCCAAGTCGCTTCAAGACATAACAACTGCAGGAAAGCAAGCTACGAGAAGAACAAAGATATTGGCGAGACCCCTTCCAGGGCAGTGGAGGTTTATGGAGATTGACTTCCCATTGGACTGATGGACCAGACACACGATTAGCGAGGGCTTTGAAAACAGTCCCGTCCTTAGAAAGAGTTTTTGTTTCCTCCTCTTAGAAAACATGATTTAAAATGTAAAGTCAGCCTCGCTCTACATTTACATAAGAATAAGTGGCCACGATAAATCAGATCAGGGATGAGCTACGCTACTGAGCTTTTTTATTCTGATCCAGTTGGGCTTCACTTTCTTCCCTCACTCTGATTGGGCAAACACCAGAGAACCGCACAGCTGGCAGCTGAGAACACCTCACGTGTCCCTGGTCTGAAGCACCAAAGATGGAGAGCTGCCCTCCTGTCCCTACCAGTGGAGCCAGCTTGCAGGCAATCTGTGTTTAGTCAGATTCTTTCCCCCCACCCCCAATAGTCTGCCTTTATTTGCATAGATTAGGCCAGGCTGTTCCTGTCTCAGTTGTGTGGGTTTTTTTTTTTTTTCATCTATTATAGATTTTTAGAGACTTGCACATACACACACCCAAACCCTGTCACACACACTCAGAAAACAACAGTGCCTTAGTTTGGGCTGTTGTTTTTCAGTCCTAGGACATTTCTTTTTTTCTTTTTAAAGGGAAAAATTCCAAGTGATATTCTACTAAGAAACAACTGTTAGCTCACCCCACCCAGAAAACCAAGCCTCACATCTTGAAATGCCGTGGATGTTAAAGAAAATGAAATGTGAGCTTCTGTGGGTGGACGGAAGGGGAGGGCTGCAGGTTTCCAATGAGCTGAGCGGTTGTTCGGATATGAAGAACAGAGAGGATTTACAACCCATCCCTGTGCCTCCGCTAGAAAGTGGTGACAAGCAGAGAGGTAAACTGAGCAAATCACAGAGGCTTGGCAGCAGCAGCCATAAACACTTCATGATAATGATCAAGAGTTCCAGGTGTAGTTCAGAAATTAACAGAGACTCCCTTTTGCTAGAACTGGTGTAATGTCACAGTGACTGTGAACAGCCAGCTACATCAACAGGGAAGTTTTTGTACCAGTTTCTTTGAAACTTTTATTTTTCCAATGCACGGAGAGGTGAGAGTCTCTCTTAGAATACTTAAAAAACTAAGTCTTCTTGTCTCTTGCCCACAGTTTGAGGCAAGATCAGCAGAAGCATTTTTTTCATACTTTAAATTTCCCACACACTTACACACGTGCGGGAAATCCTGGAGTGCACACCCAGGATTTCTCTCTCTTATCCTTAACTACCTTGCTAGACTTGCAAAATCGGCCGCTTTTACCTTTGATCTTGATTCCCATCTCATACGAGTTTTCCAAGATGTGATTTCTTAAATTGATAGCAATTTTTTTAATGGTTAAAAAAATTCCCAATAACGATGGGTCCCCTAGCTATTTTCTTTTGAGAACTTAAGTAATTTAATGGGGATGATTTTTTTTTTTTTAACTTTTATGGCCAGGTGGCTCAAGGGGATATTTCGTTGAACACTGATTAAAAATAATTTCTTCTAAAGGAGTCTTGACCACAAAATGGAACCATTAATGGGCAGGGACGTTGTCACCAAAGCGGAATCATGCCTGATCGCCTCTCGTTCCTCCCATCACACGAGCATTTTCTTCTTCTTCTTTTTCTTCTCCTTTTCTTGTCCTTAATGGCAGAGTAAATAAGCAGCCAGCGAGGCCTGAATGTTTTCGGCCAAAAACAGAGTCCAAACTCCTCAGAGAAAACATTTGGCCTCTGTGGTTTTGTAATATGTTCCAGAACACTGAGTTCAGTGAAGAACATTGTGAAAAACTCCCATCCATCGGAATGATGGTGGGGAATGTTACAGTATCAGAAGTTTCATTTGGTCCTTTCCTGCAGGCCCATAATGAGGCTTGTAAAAAAAAAAAAAAAAAAATAGCGCTATGTGGAAGTTCTCATGGGAAAAATGAATGGCAAGAAACCCTAGCTTTAAAAGAAACAGCTAATCTGCTAGTTTGATTGTTCTTCAAAACTTACGCTGAACCAATGAGCCTAATTAAAAACACTTGGCCTACTTCTATAAAGCATCATCGCTTTCTCTATGCTTCGTTTGTATACACCACAAAACTCCAGATAGACTATTATTTTTTCAAGTGCTCACTAACAAAGTGCTGACTTTGTTGGGACGGCTGAGTTAATTTCTTGAACTCAGTGTGAAACCTTAGCTAAACAAAATTGTGGTAATTTTCCTTAATTTGTAAAAGTGATTGGAGTGCAAACAAAATTTTCCTCTTGGGTCAATCCTATAATTTTCAATTAACTAAAACTAATAGTCAGGCAGGCACCAAACCTACATTTTGTTTAAAGGGCTGGGAGGCATTTCCAAGGGTCAGGATGCATTAATTGTTTTTATAATTTTGAGGGGGGGTTGGAGAGTCACTAATAAGCACGGTCGGTTTTGTTCCTAGTGTTAAAATACAAAAGGAAAGATGCTTCGAGGTAAAATGTCACAGCAAAATAAAATTTGTCCATTTAATTGTATGGTTATAATTAGGATGTGTTAGCACAGTTATCCCTTCATGCTCTGGAGTCTCCCTGTGTGAAAGCAACTTACACTCTGTACTTAAGCTGGCCTTCTGGTCCTTTATTGAATGAAGAAGGAAACATGGGGCCAGTTTCTGGAGACAGCTACCCAGCGATGACTGCTACTCAGCAGAGGACCTAGAATGTTACCACTCCCAGGGTGGTCCTTGGACCAGGATCATCCACCTCGTTTTCGGAGCTTGTTAGAAATGCAGAGTCTCAGGTCCCACCCAGAGCTACTGAATCAGAATCTGGATTGCAAAAAAGATCCCTCGGTTAGGGATCTGTTTGGTTCCCTAAAGACTGTCTGGTTTGCACACAACAATCTGAGGATCTCTTCAAGTACACACTGGGCACTCAGACTATGCACTTGATGTATTTCCATAGAGAACATGCCTGGTTCTCTCCACGTGACGGGAAGAAATTCACATTCACCCTATAACCCTAGCTTCTTACTGCAAGGCAGGTCCACGTGCCAAGGCTCTTTGGGGTGGCAGGGGGCAGTCGGTTGCGGGGGTGCGGGAGGGGGAGAAAAATGCAGCTTACAGGGAAAGAAAGCACCAATCCAGAATGAAATACAAAAATCACCAATTGTCGTTAATACAAGTGCCACGACCAAGCTAGAAGAACGTCGTACTGGGCATTAAAGCACACCCCTACTCCATAAAGCAAACGAACTGCCACACAGATGGTTTAACATCCAGAGAGACTCAGGATTGTCGAGCACTCCTTTCCTCTTCCCTTATTTCTCATGCTGCTGCTTTAGGTATCCAACCCATGATTTCAACAGATCCTGTCATTCAACACGGACACCCAGATGAATTCTTAAATAATTATAGTAGTAGTAGTAGTAGTAGCACCTCATTTGGTCAAACATAGGGTGAAATGGAGAAGGAAAGTGGGTCTTAAGAGAAAATAGATTTTAGAATAACACACACACATATATACAAGATAGCGTCAAAGACCCACAAGGCCAAGGCAGCTCTGTCCACCATCTGCAGTAGTTCTTACCTGTGTAAATGAATCTTCCCGGTGTCCCTTTGCAGAACTGTTTGGATTTGTAGGACAATGTGACCTCTACAACACCAGGGATGTGCCGAGGAGGAGTTTGCACCCGGATGGCATGAGGAGTAATCAACTAGGGGGGAGACATTTGGGGAAAAAAACATTGTCACTGCATTATGTAAAGGACTCATTTCATATGTTTCTTATCAGCTCTCAATAAACATAGCCTTCAAACACATAATTAACCTGTCAGTGTTTAAATACAATCGTGATGGAACCTGTATAAAAGACACTGACGACAATATTTACAAGTGCTCTGAGCACAGCCATAACAACTTTATCTGTTTTCCTACACGGCAGGCACTCTGCTTCCTGGTTTGAAAAGTGAACCTGGCCTAATGAAATGATTTATCTACTACAGGATATCCTTTGGAAAATCTCTGTTTGAAGCAGACACCCAAATCAGAGCTGAGCTCTGCCACTCCTCTCCAGAAGCTGGTGGGCCTGGTGTTTGAAGTGAGCCCTTAAACATGTGCAAAACACAGAGGTAGGAAATCAGTGGGCCAAGGTGCTCTGGTTAGCTGCAGAGCACATGTAGGAAATGCCCCTGAAGACCATTTGGTGCATTAACTACCAGAGGCACAATCAAAGAGCTTTAAAGGGGAAACCCAAGAATGTGCCTCCCTGAAATAGCTGAGGGATCTAGCAGAACTAAGGACTGTCCATAAAAGGGAAATGGAAAGTTGGGGAGGGGGCTGGAGGATGATCAGTGGTCCATTATGCAATGCCACGTGCACAATGAGAAAGGTCATTTCTGAACCCTGTTGGCAGCCAGAGTACACTGCAAAGCAGAATTTATTTTTTAGTACTCGTATCTTTGTTTATATAACTAAAATGTTATTAACGGCCATAAAACTGGCATTATCTGGTTCTTTGAAAACCCCAGCCCTGGTATTTGACTGGCTGACCTCTCTGATGGTGCTGGACTCTGCGTGCTCTCTCTGTGGTGTGTGCAACAGCCCATCCGTTACTCCTTTCAGACGCATTTAGATCAGTGCTGCGGTACTGAGTCAGTATGCAATGGGTGATCACTTGAGTTTATACTAACTCATGTTTGTGCTGTTCTTATAACTTAGAAAGGGCTTTTGTTTCAATGTGCAAATTCAAATGTTTTGCCCAGAGAATCACAGGTGACACCATGAGAATCCAGGTGACACCCACAAATGCCAGCCCCTGCGTCCTGCCTAGGTAAACTGTCCTAGCACAAAGTCCTGGCAGAAAGAATGTAAGAAAGTTGCTACTGCTAAAATCCGCAAGTAATTTCTTTCAAATGCTCTTTTTTGAAACATAACGGTCATCTGCATAAAAATCATTTTAACTTAATTAGAAATGCCTATCCTCTTCCATAGAATGTGTGGACCCTTAGTTTATTTGCTGGAAATACACAGAAGATACTTCAGTAATACCGTGCTTATGTGGAACCCCTGGAGACTGAGCTCTCCATGGCTAAGTTTTTCAGACGGCTAAGGGTTTATCCATAAAAGCACAAAAAATATTTAAGATTTTGACCTTTTCATACTGAAATTCTTCCAAAATGCACTGTATGTTTTCTAAAGTAAGCAAAGTATATATAATTTAATTTAGCCTTGATAAATCAAGATTTTCGTTTGGAACATCCCTTCTTATATCTTGTATCAAAGCTCTATTTATCTTAGATCTATATATCTTCTATAATACAGAAAAGCCCTAAGTGACCACTGAGGTATGAGGGGCTATTTTCCCCTGCACTAAATGGCCCTGGATACCTATGAGTTTTAAATTATTTCTATTTTGTTCATTTTTTTTTGTCTTTTTTCCTCCTGGTGTCCTTTGCACTTTCTATACTGCTCTTCTAATCTTTAAGCATCGAAATCAGGAAATCAAGTTTACTATTGTATAGAGAATAGGAGAAGAAAAGAGGCTCTGAAGAGCAGTAAAAGATGACCTTCTAAAATCAAGTGCATGTTTAATCTCAACTGATCAGACAGTGTTTGTGCAATGTTGGGATTAACACTTGTTGAGTACCTAGGTTATCTACTACATTGCCGAGGATTTTACTTGCAAACACTAATTTGGTCAGAACGATCATAAGTATTTTTATCCCTTTTTTTCCGATGTGAAAACAGAATCATAAATTGTTAAACTGCTTGCACAAATCACGCTCGTTAGAGCAAGTAAGAGCAAAAAAGTGACCCCAATGCAGTTCAAAAAATGACAGGAACAAATTCTTCCTATCTAATCATAAAAAAGAAATTGTTTATATTCATACCTTTAAACTTTTTAAAGGTACTATCAAACTCAAAATTTTCAGATCCAAAGACTGTGTGTGTGTGTTAATCTACATGCTATATCCATTTTTCACCTACTGCCTGGTCCTTGGCTATGTTTTTGATGGTGGAAGGTGCCATATAGTTATATTCCAAATAAGTGGTACGCTTCTATCTTAAGAGTTGCTTGGACTGCAGAGTAACATTAATTCACGAGAATATTTAGGAGAACTTTCAGCCAGTTACAAAATACTTCACCTGCCCTCCCTTTTCTCAGGGGAAATACATTTTAAAAGATGGAAAGATATCAGCAGACAATTGAGACATCTTTTTAAGCATAAGTACTTATTACCTATGAGTTGATACACTAAGAAACAAAATTCATGGGCCTTACAAATTGATTAGATATGACTGCAAAGAAACTAAGAGAGTGGGGTGTTGGCATAAAGTACTAGGCTCAGGAAATTGAAACAAATTTTCATTTACAATTTTATTTTCAGTTTTAATCAATCACTCTAACTAAAGCAGAGATTCATTCTTGAAATAACTATCCTTCGCAAATGAGGTAGAATATGAATCATCATTAGAGAGTGAATTTGTTGACGTTTTCCTTGCTGTGGATGTTAGTCTGGGAACAGGCTCTAGCACTGACACATGATACTGATGGCTTACAGAAGGAAAAACTTGTATCTAACTTCTGTCAGTTGAAAGCAGAGGCTTAATTACTAATCACTCAAAGAATTACAGTATTTATTACGGGAAGGAACGCTAGTAATCATTCTAACACTCTCATTTCATTAGCGAAGGACACAAAAGTCCAGAAAAGTCTAGTGGCTTCAAAAATTGACTCAACATGTTAGGGAAAAGACAGGGTCTAGATTTGGAAGTCTAGAACTCAAGACCCACCTCCAAACCCCTCCCCCCATCTCAGGATAAATTTCCCACATTGTTCCAACCTGGCTGAACTAAGGCAGGCCCTCTAAGTTACCGAAGGAGGAGGGGCTCCAGTAAGTCTAAATTTTCCGAACTTCCATCATCGGAATACCACTTTCTGAGTTTTGCCATATCTATAAACCACCTATACAATTATGTACTTAAAAATTTTTAATTGGTTAACTTTTTGTTTAAAATAACTTATTTTAAAAGGGAGCTATATTATTATCACAACTGGTATCCCCTGCCAAAATAAGAAGGAACTGTGGGTGGTAATCTTAAGGTTAATATGATGTTAAATCCTAGCTAGATAATGTTGACAACCTGCGTGGGTTTATTGAAAAGGGAGTTGAGCTAGTGCTGGACGTTACAGACTTCTTTGCCCCAAGTGAGACTTTGTCCCTTAACATAAATCAGAAGGATTAAAAGAGAAATAAAAGGAAAATCACTTTCTCATGATGTGATTCAGTTCTACTTAATGTCTGTGTCGAATCCAAAATGGTCTCTTGTACAACCAGGGGGCACGTACCCCACACTTTGGGAAATTCTATTCTAAGTGATTAGAGAACAGATTCACTCTTTTGACTTAACTTCCTTAAATCACAAACCAAACGAGCTAAAAATAAATATTCTTCTGAAACCCTGTAGCATCTGACACTACTTTCTTCCTTTTTGGAAGTCTACACTTTCTTCACTTCTGTGACACTAATTATGAGACCTAAGACTTGCAGAGCATCTGATGGTTTATCAAAGCACTTTCACATTCACTCTTTTAAAACCCATCCTTATGGGATATGTATTCCAGATGAGAAAAGTTGAGGGTCAAGCAAGTTAACTAACATTATTCGAAACAGTAGAAGAAAACCCATCTCTTACGCCTGTTAAGTGTTTTCCAGGGCTCCTCTCATATTCATTGGTTCCTGTTCTCTTCATGTGCCAACTATTTCTTTCTGCCAACTTGTTAACTGTAGAAATTTCACAAGGCTTGTTCTAGATCTCTTTCTTTTTCACTTGCCTGACATTTCTTGAATTCACTCATTGGCTCAATCACCTCGCCTAAACTGACTTCCAAATCCACACCTGTAGCTTTGATCTCTTTGGCCAAGCACCACATTTTTATGAAAAACAGAGTAACAGAATCTCCCTGAACTTGTCTTATTGCCACCTCAATCTCAACAGGACCCAAGATAAATTTATCATCTTCCTACCTATAAGTGAATTTCTTGCTCCTGTGTTCCCTCTCTCAGCTAAGGGAACACTCTCCTTTGAATCACCCAAAATAGAAAACTTAGGATCATCTTATGTTTTTTCTCCCTTCAACTTTTCTTTTAGTCATGTTGATTTTACCCTCCACTGAATTCCACTGGCACCTTGCCTGGCTTCTTTATCCTGTTCAGGTTGTCACCATTTCTTACTCAGATGACTGCAATATTATAACTGCCTTCTAAATGGTCTCTCTCTACTTCTACCTTCTCCGCCAGAACTATCTTCTTCAAATCAATCTCACCACAGCATGCCCTGACTCAAAACCTCACCTGCCCCCTTTGTGTATGGTGTATAGTCCAGACTCCTTGGCATGGTAGTCAGGTGCTCTAAGGCCTGACAGCTGATCACCCTTGCTAGTCACCCTCCCCACTCTGCCCTTCCACACTCTGAAGGCCATGCGGATACATGAAAACACCACGGCCTTGCCTAACATCTTTGCTTTGTTCATGCCATTTCTTGCCTAAATTTTCCCCTATGATATTCCTCTTGTTCTTTAAGACCCTCACCAGACGCTCTCTCTTCCAATAAGTTTCACCTGATCCACAGTTACCTGCACCTTTGTAAGAATTTATATAATTACGGAATGTATACTATAGAAAGCATCCTATCTTACTTTGTGCCATAAAGATTTTCTTACACATCTTTCTCCCATTAGACGGTCCCTAAGATCAGCTACGGGGTCTAATTCATATCTGTATCCTCTAAAGTATTAAACTGAATGCCTTACATACAGGATATTTCCCAAATATTTCTGAAATAAATACTTGTGTAAATTGGACCAGAATTCTACTAGATGTTTGATTGCATTAAGCAAGCAATCCCTATCCATAAGAACTCACTGTTCTTAACCTGATAATATTTAACCCTCATTCCCTAAGTTGCTCTTAAAATTAATTATCCAACTGGCCCAGCACTCAGGTCCCTGCATGAGACTACTGCTCAGATATCATCTAAGTGGTAAAAAAAAGAAGATGTCTAAAGGTCTGGGACTCATTCCAGCGAGAAGGGATAAGGCGAAACAAAGAAAATGGTTAAGCAATACTAAAAAGTGGGCCACAAAAGATCAATGCTCCAACAGCAGTGTTTATTTCTAGACTGATGACATTAGATGTGATACATCTTCTGTCTCTCCTGATTCTTCCTCGTGTGCGTGTGTGTGTGTACTTCTGTGTTTATTTGTGTGTGTGAGAGAGTATGCATGTGCTTGCACAGGAAATAATAATCATATAGATAATTCTGGAATAAATAAATTCATACATTTACAGGTATTACTTTTATTATGAGAAAAATATTACTAAAATCAAAAGCAGAATACTACCAGTTTTGTGCAATATGTATTGCATGTGATTATATAAGAATTAGATATATATTTGCATGGAAGAAAGACCAAAAGGAAAATCATCAAAGTGTTAAGAGGAGTTACCACTAGATGGTAAAGTTACGGGTAATTATATTTTCCTCCGCTTACCTCCCTGAATTTTCAGGCTTCTCAGCAATCAGAATGCATTAATATTATAATCAGAAGCAATCATTTTTAAGTGTGGTATCGCAATGAAAGAAACACACATGGTCTCTGCAAGGCCCCAGAAGAGGCTGCCAGCACACCAAGGACCTGCCGGTGACAGCAATTTTGCTCCCTCCGAGCTGCCTGTGTGAGCATTTTCTCTTCTCCAGACTCAGAGCACAAGAGCAGAAGAGTCCCGAGTGGTCGGCCAGGCGAGGCACACTTGCTGTGGCCTCTGGGTACAAAGTGAAGCTGCTGTGACCGTGAGAGACAGGATGCAGACATGCGGGGCGGTGGGTGAGGCCTGTCCTTGACAGAAGCGGGAAACAGGAAAGAGGAACGACTCCCTCTATGGGTGCACACAGAATCATGAAAGATGCATAGGGTTGGAAACAAAACCCCAAAGAGGCAGTCTGCAAAGCCTGGGAGTCCAGAAGAGGGGCATGGGAGACGATAATTCTCCAAATGGTTTGTATAAAAGTCTCTAGCAGGATCAAAAGTGTGACCCACGTGGTGGGTGAATGAGAGTACCTAGTATTTTAAAATATTAATGGAGACATGTTGGAGAATTCTAGGGGAAAAGGACAAGTCTTGGGAATCACCTTCTTCTCTGAGAGCCAGTAGCTCTTACTATCTGTATCCCTGTAGCTCACACTAAATGGACGGTGGTGATGACCTTGATGGTGACTCCAGCAGCAGTGACTTTTCATTGTCTTCTTACTCTGTGCCACGTACTGTGAGAAACTCCTCCAGTGATTTCTGTCCTATAGTATTAGGGACAGGCAGGGGTAGTAGCTGGTTCACAGATGTGAAAAATGAATTTCAGGAAAGTTAAGAAAAATGACCAGGGAACCGATAAGAAGCAAGTCTGCCTGACTGATGACCACCTTTATACAACCACAGCTGTCCCTCCCTACTACTGTTTATTGTTTTTCCATAATTCCTGGCACTTGTACTTTTCATCCTACCTCCACTGTTAACAGGGTAGAATGGGTCCTCAGCCTCTCCTGCATTCAAAAATGTTCTGGGAACACAGCAGGTCCTCAAAATAACCTTTCTCATTGGTGAGAGGTTGGCTGAGAATTATGTCCCAGCAAAACAAAAGAGCAATTCTAAGATAAGCCTTTATGCACGTTTTCCAACCAATGGAACTATATGAAATAAATGCAATTTGAAGTTCCATGCTACAAAGCCAAAAAAATAACTGGGATTACTAGAAAGCGCACCAGTGATTTTTCATCACCACCCTTAGGACTTAATATTTTAGCCTTAATCACTTTCAACACTAAAAGTAAAAACAAAACCAAAAAACTCGAAAACAAGCAAAGACTTAAAGAGAAGGGGTAAAAGGAAGGAAAAGTTACAGTTTCTTCTCTGGAAAAATAATTAGCAGTTATGACTAGAAAAAGGCTAAAGTGGGCACTGGTACAGTGGTTTTTAGGTATTACCCCTCCAAGAGTCTGGGTTCTAAGGTACACTGGCTCATTCAGCCAGTGTCACCCTCTGTGCCTCACTTTACCATCTTATCCTGCACCAGCTCCTGCTCTGTGGGAGTACAGACAATAATGTTAAATATGCTTTGTGTTTGGGTAGAGCTTCTCTAGGGACCCTAAAGCACTTTCCAGATTAATTTTTTAATTTATGCATTAATAATTCTCACAGCATTCTCCCTCCTCCTCAATTAGGATAATAATATCCATCTCTTTTGAGATAGGCAGGGGGTGCTGAGTGATGGACATAAAACAGACACTTAAATAAGGAAACTATAACATAAAAGCATAATTAAAGCTTCAAAACCAAATCGACCAAGGAGCTTTAAAGAGACACCACAGTGATGGTGACCACACAAGAAAACTTATTTTCCTTCCACTCTGGGGCATTCATCTTTCTGTAGTTAAACATGGTGCTTACAAAATATTATTTTCTGGAGTTCTTAAAGAAAGTTGAAATATGATCAGTGTATATTCTTGGGCACTGTGCTGGCTGTACCTACATATTTTATCTCTATTCCCCTGAAGTGGATACAACATAAATCAGGGGATGCTAGCTCTTCTCTCTCAGTGTATTCTGGTTTGTTCCCTAATCAGGGTTCTCTGGGTTTCGTAACCCAGAGTTTTTTCATTCCCAAGAATTGCCTGTCTCAAAGGCAGTATATGATTTCTCAGGGAACGTGAGAGAAAGCGCGTGGAAGCATTTACCGTTTCACAAACATTCTGGTTTCCTTTTGTCCTTTCAAGAAAATAACAAAACCAATGTTTAGCAAAATATGTTGGGTCCCATGAATTCCCAAAGATAAACTTTATGTATGAATGTCAGAGGAGACTTTTGAAACTAAAGTCTCAGGAATTGAGTTAAAAGGGGATTTAAAATCTACGTTTTAACGGTCAGTCGTATCTCCTAACACTGTCTGAAATGTCTCTCACATAGGTATTGACACAGACACAGATACATAGAAGAGAGATATAGATCTATTTTCCTATTGATTGCCTGCATCCCCCAACTAGAATATAAGCCCCATGAGGATGCGAACTTGGTCTTTCTTGTTTTCACTACTCTGTTTCCAGTTTTAAGAGTGCCTTGGACCTAGCAGACATTCAGTAAATACTTATTGAACATTGAATGAGTAAATACCGTGACATGATTAACCACCACTAATAATTAGGATAAAGATTCAATAACGTCCCTTATGAATCTACCAAAAAGATATCATCAATACCACCCCATTCAAAAAATCTTTTTACTAAAGAAAAAGAATTATTTTAACTTTGCCCCCACAGACTTCCTGGTAGCCTCATTAAACACTCACAAAAATATACTACCCAATTCTTCTGACCGAGAAACTAGCCAGGTCCCTAAATCAATGCAGTTAATTGTACAAAACAAAACAGCAATAAGATCATCTTTCAAAATAACAGATTGGGGAGAAAAAGGCTAAAATAAATATATTATGCTTCAACTACCTTTGGTTTTGTGGGTTGATTGATTTATTTATTTTTCGGTAATTTATTTTTTAAATAAACTTTCTCCAGCTCTCTTCCCAGGATGTAAATCTTGTGCCAACTGGGCACCATTAAAGACTGGATCCCATCCTGACCATGTGGGAGCTGGAAAAGCACTGGTGAGATCCTGAGGTCCACAGTATACCAGACGGGGAGGACTGGACACCAGTAACGCCAGCCCCTGTGGTTTGAAACTGCACAATGGGCTCTTTCTCGAGGCTTGTTTTTCTACATTCAGTCAAGAAGGAATATCATTCCCTAGTTGGGCCTGGCTTAGGGTCCTGGGTTGCTGCTTTGTTTGTTTGAAAATTAAAATATAAAAGAAAAAGGAAGGCCAGATACATTTTTGGAAGGGGCTGCATGTCATCAAAGCCGGTGGTTTGCAGGGCAGAATCTTTGCCTGCAAAGATTAGGAATTAGGAACAAAAACGTAAGAACCAAAAGGTGGACTAGCAGGGAATGAATTCACGTCTCACCAGAAAGTCTTTTAGGTTCTTTCAGAGTTCTAAGAAAAGGATATCAAAGCTGTAAGATGCTAAACAGTGACTCATTCTCACATTCTTTAGTGGTATAGTTCCTATTTGCATCCTATCTACGGTGATCCTTGCACACATACTCAGTAATTCCTGATTTAACACATCCCTCCAGGAAGTGAGTTCTGTGGAAAACTGAAGCCAACCCCCTTTAAATACCGTGCCACCACAACTGCTTTCACTGAAGTCTTTCGAGGATGCATTACACACATCACGCTGTTTCAGACAGAAGATATTGAATATAATTGCCATCTCTTTCTTGACTACTCAGGGCCACTGTCATTATGAACAGCCATTAACATGCTGCGCAGTAATATAGTTCTTCGTCTGCTTTTTAGGTTTTCCCTTCCTTCCCTTGACATTAAGCTGTCACTTCTGCTGTCACTGAGCCTGCTTCTCACAACCCGCCTCTAGTTTGCTCCTTCTAATTTGCTATGACCTGGGAAAACAGATAACATAGTTGGTTTAAAATTACTCTTCTGGTTACCTCAAAGTCTGTTATTTTATATATTTACTCTTTTTTTTTTTGGTTCACTTCTGGTTTCATGCTGAATTTTGGAGAGTTGCGGTGACTAGAACACTCTTCTCTGGATAGATGAGCTTTCCCTACCTTCTTTTTAGATGGTTAAAAAAAAAGATGGCTCTGGAGTCAGAAGAATTTTGGTTCAAGCCCAAGTTTTGCAAATTACCAGCTGTGGGACCTTTGGAAAGTCACTCAACCTCTCTGGCCTTCAATTTCATTGTCTGGGAAGGGGGAAGGGCTAGTTATCTGACTAGTGTTATTAAAGGACTTATTGACTTAACACCTATAATGAATTTAGGAGAAGGCCTCACTGGTATCAATCACTTAAAAAGTGTTAGTTTTATTACTACTTAATCCTCACCATAACCAACAGATTTACCCTAAGGTATTTATGTGCATCCTTACTGCACAATAAATATATCTAAATATAAACTACCTAATTATACATGCATTAACAAAAACTAAACTGCAATCTGTCTGGTACTGACACTATGAAGCAGCACTGAATATAACAGTTGCTAAAAAGTAGCATTTGTTTGATTGAATGAATGAATGAAAGGAGAAGCAGTGCCCTTCAACATTATTTGGTATAAATTAATGCCTCTGAAGTGTAAGGCTCTGTGCTAGACTCTGTAGACTAAGCTGAATTTTGCATGGATCCTGCCTTCAAGGGAGAGGGCAGCCCCTTATGTCACAATAATTAAAGATAGAAAGTGATAAGAACATAAGATGGTACAGATAAGGCCATTAGGAATTGAGAAAGAGAAAATATTCAATATCTAGAGCTGTGAGGGAAGATTTCAAAAAAATGATTTTTTTCTGGATCGGAAAGGGTGGAAGGATTTGGGCACAGAAAGGAGGGAAAAGCATTGTGGAAGGAGGAATGGCATAAACAAGACAAGAGTGCAGAGGTGAAAAAAATCACTGCAGGCATAAAGAGCCACATCTTTATCCAATCACTCATTGTGACTGGAGCAGAAGTTAAGATGAATGGTGGGTAAGGATGTTGAAAAGAAAGGTCAGAGGCTTACAAGGCTGTACTTGAATCCCAAACTACGGAGTTACGCCTTTAGGAAAGAGGAAGCCAATAAGGTTGCATAAGGAGAAAGGCTTTAGGTCAGATCATCAGGGAGCCATTCCAGCAATCAGCATTGAGCACATGGATGAAATGAGCACAACACTATATAAATATTGACTTTCTTCATTAAAGTCACATGACCGCAGCCAGCTGCAAATTCTGTCTTTGATTCACGTTAAAATTAGAAACACATCACACTTCTGTGGTTTATCCGTTTTCAAGTTATAGGCACATATGTGTACCTCCCGAATGCACTGTAAATAAATAGCTGAAAATGTCAACCTAAAGGTGCTTTTAACTAACCCGTAATTATCAACATAGAGGATAGACTTAAAGTGCCTTAGTCAAAAGTAACAATATAGACTAGAGGATTTTAAAGCATAAGGTGAGCATGGTTGTAACTATGTAACTATATTAAAAAGGCCATTAGACTATTTTTAATCTGTTTTTTAAATACGCTGGCTCACTTAGAAATCATTCCCTGTGCAATAACTTGGACTTGAAAGGTATTCTTCAAAGCCATATTCAAAGTTTGATGCAAGTGATTCAGGCTACTCCTTTAATTCTTTACAAATGAAGTTTAAAATTTTGCATTAAGCATCTTCCTCTTAATAGATGATCAATAAGTACAGGTTGAATAAAGACTTGGCAACTTATGTATTTAGGAAAAAGTAGGCAATTAGGAATTATTTGAAACCTGTGCGTTTAATAAACTTTGAATTAAACTTATACCTGTAAGCTTCAATATATGTAAAGTTGATGACACAGCTATTTACATTGTACCCTATTTATATTAAAAGTTTTTGAAAGAGAAGATATTTGACACAATGTCTTTCTCCACCTTAATTTTTTTTATTTTAGTGGAACTGTATCTCATATAAATGTGTTATACATAATAGTCGTTAGAGTTGTGACGCTATTATGTATAAAACTTGGGAGGGTTTGGTAAATATAAGGAAGTATGTTAAAAAACTAGGGAAATGTCACGAGAAATCCTGGTACAAGAGAAAGCTGAATGGGGAGTGAGGTTGGTGTCTGGAGAACTGGGCTAAAATCCCAGCACTAACTAGCTAAGGCATTCTCAGGACAAGTCACTGCACCGGCGGGCGCTGGAACCTCTTTTTCCTCACTTTCAAAATAAAACAGCTGCAGTTGATGACTGGAAATGCTCCTCAAAGCCCTCAAAATTTTGTGACTCTACATGTGGTTCAGTAAAAATCAAGGCCGGATATAAGGCCTGGGAAACTCACAGTGGGAGCATGTATGAGTTGTAGTCATTCATTTTTTGATGTCACAGAGGAGCAAATACTATTTTTCTTTTTTTAAATTTACAGTCCTTCCTCTGAGCTATGTGCACACATGAGAATAGAAAGTAGATATGGAAAGGAAGAAGGGAAGAAATCAATAACTGCATTTAAAACCTTATTTTCCGACTTCCGGATTCAAGCAGCAAAACTGCTTCTCAGCCCCACAAACTGCTATTTACCTGACCATGGTCACCCATAGGTTTCCCAAAGAGTGGCTTCTTTTGCCTTCTGCCTGTCTCTGGGAATGCCGTTGAAGAAAACATTCATCTGGATGAAAAAGACAGTGTATGGCCCCTGGATGAGGCTAACTGGTTCATACAGTAATGTAACGCTGGCTTCTCCCATTTGAGCTAAGTGGTCCTGGCAATCTTTAAATATAGCTGTCCTACAAAATCACATGGCATCTAACGTCAAGTGTGCACGGACTAAAACCAGATGCAAAATATGAGAGAAATTCTGTTCAGAGCCTTGCAGGATTAAACAATAATGACTCCAAACATTGCTGGTCTAATCTGAATAATACTCTGCAAATATTTCACATTTTCCTACATCTACACCAGCCCAATCACTTCATAATTGGGTTTCATGACTTTACTTCATTAACATGAAATCTAAATATACTTCAGCCATTATCAGTATATCTTCCTGTAAAGTGATCCCTGAAAAAACAGGTTCTGTGGTCACAAAGTTTGGAACATGCTGCATACTATGTCTTAGATAGTCAAAGTGCATATAAGTACCTCGAAAACTCTAGGACAGGACCAGTGGAATCTGTTTGACTCAACATTTCCCAAATTTACTGGGAAAAACCTCCCACCCCCATCTCCCATGGGGTGCCTATTAAAATCCCAAAGAACTGGTATATTCCATAGAACTATCTGGAAGATGAATTAGAGCAACATTGTGGTATAAGTCTCAGGTGTAGATCAGATACCAGAATCTGAAGTGTAGAGAGTGAAAATATGGACTGAAGAGATATCAATAGGGAGATCCAGTTTGGGGGCTAATTAAATCATTTTGATGAAGTTCAAAATAAACATGATATTGTATACTGCAAGTGTGTTCTAAAAGTGAAGAACAAACAAGAGTGGAAGAAGTTACTTCCCACCCATCCTCACTCCCACCCTTCTTACTGCTGGGGGGCTTTCAAGGGAATGAATTATAGATAAAAGGAATGACTAGAATTGTAGCTGGTTTCCAAGAGGATTTGGTCTCAGACCCTCATTTTCAGATGTTGAGATGGAGGTCCAGTGACCAACAATGACTAAAATATAGGTGCTCTGACTGGACAATGGAAGGACTATAATTACTATCTGGCTCCTAGCCCACTGCTACCCCGTGAAATCTAAATCCTTTCTTGGATGGTTGTCTTCCATTCCCGCCACCCTCTGCTCCCTGCCAATCCCACCACTGGACACTTTTTACAGGCAGCTTAAACACCATAAGCTGTATAAATTCTCTCAGCTATTTCAGCGACTAATTAAAAGGATTGTGAGAGCCTAAAATGTCCAGCACAGAGATCCACCTGGACATAATAGAAACCTGATTGGTTATTGGAACAGTCTACCTCTGACTACACTACTCTCTCTGCCTTCTAGAACCTTAGCTGGAATTTTAAACCACAAATTTAACTCTAGATTGCATAAATATATATGTAACTCTCTAATTTGCTACATGAGAGCAAGCTGTCTTTCTAAATAATATACCAGATCCCACAAAGACTCACTTTAATCACGGATAGTACCTACCCCAGTGTTCCACACCAGCTGGTAAGCCAACCAGTACTCATTGTTTAGAAATTAGAGGAATTCAGAAGGAGATATTAAAATAACAATTGGCACGACAAACCAGTAGCAGGAGCCCCTCGCCCCTCCAAATCACAGGTTGGTAGAAAAGCAAAAGCAATGAAGTACATGTGTATTCAAGAAAAAAACTCAACCCACGTTAAACATTAGCACACATCAACCCTGTTGGTTTCTCTGGGTTTATATATAAAACACTACAAAGATTTTTTTTTTTTAAGTCTTCTGGTGTAAGACATGACAAGGAGTACGAGAGTATCAGGAAGATAATTTGCTTTGTAAAAAGAGAGGAGAAAGGGCGAGAAGCAATAAGGAAGAGAAACAAAGATAGCAAACCAAATTCACAGGAAAGCCCTGTGGTTCACCCCAAACTTGGGAGCTCACAGAAGGCAGCCCTGAGTTAGGAACGCGACAGTGCCACCTGTCTTCTTCCCAACTGGGGGCCATCAGTGAGCTAAAATGAACTACTCACTTGCAAAAGATTGGGTTGGTAGGGGAAGGGCACAGATGAGGGTAAATGAAGCCAGCCCTATTTTCTCTGGCTCTTTTTAAAACTTCTTTAGCTAAAAAGAGACTCCAAATAATAGCATCAGCTGCTAATCTAAAATGTTATCGACTTGTCCTGGCCCACCAGCCCGCTTCCTGCGTGCTTTCAGCTACAGAGTGAAGAAATGGAGAAGAGATAAAAGTCTACTTAAAATGAAAAGTACTAGATCTCAGAGGTGGCATAACCTCAAGAGAAAATGTGGCCAGGGACAAAGAATTTGGATAGACTGGGGTCCTACTCTAGAGAAGAGGCCCAGACAGGTTAACTGTCTTAAATATACAAGTAACTTAGTCATTCATATAGAAAAAGAAGAGGTTGTCTTGTGCCTCTAACACAAAGCATATACCCTTCATAAGGGTAAATTCTTCCTGTAAGCCAACGGCTCCACCCACAAACTTACACAACTAGAAAATGAAGGGACCGCTCTTCTGTTCTCTACATGACACGTCTAGCTTACTTTGGGAGGTGACAGTAACTGTTAAGACACCATCAAGTATAAGGCATCAATGGCAATTCCATCCTGGTCTGATATGGTAAAACCCTAGGGTAAAAATTTTGGCATAGGCTAAATCGTGGACGGTTAAAAAGGTGAGCCCTGGATTTGGACTGTCTGGGTTCACATCGCATCTCCACCAGTTGATAACTGAACAGCTTATTTAACTTCCCCAAGCTCAGTTTCCCGGTTAGTGAAATGAGAACAGCACGCTGTACATGCTACACATGCGAGCTGTCACCAGGTTCACGTGAGAGCCTGGCAGGAACTAAGTGCTCAATGAATGTTAGCTAATATTAGTCATACTCTACTTTCATAGATATCTTCTCTTAATAGTCACAGTTACCAAGTTCTGATTCTATCCAGTGGAAGCCTGGAGAAATGGCCCCCAATTTCTTTGGGCCCTACCAAAATAAAAGACACAATTTAATTTTGACTAAAAACAACAGTCATAGTTACTACTACTGTTGCTATTACTACCCCTACTACTGTACCACGTGGATTACTGTGCATGTCTTTTTTTCCTCTCTTCTTCCTGTCCTTCCTTACTCTCAATATTCTATCTATTTGCTCTCTCATTAACGTGGGCTTGTATTTCCTTTGTAAAAACATACATTGTGGTTCAATCCCACCTCTAGCCCTATCTGTCAGTGTGATGGTGGGTCTCTGACCCTCTCTGACACTTGGTTTACTTATATGTATGTAACATGGGGCTATAATGAGAATCAAATAAAATAATACCCGTAAAGTGCCTACGCATGAAAACCCTTAGTAAATGTGAGCTACTTCTCAATTTCTCGTCAGTATACAATGGATTGGGGGGTTTGGAGCAGTACCAGATTCTCTCCCTGCACTAAAAAAGAGAGAACATCATATCTGTCAAATAGCCTGGATGAAAATCTAAATTTATAAATAGTTTAGAATATTTACAAAAAGTTCACCTCTGCAAGACTTATTTTTCCAAATGTCAGGACCATCATGATGATAACAGGCCAAATTAAAGTCCTCCATCCAGACGCCCAACTGCTAATGCTGCAGGGGATTTATTTATTTTAAAAGAATATTAGCTAAAACATTTTGGGAAACTACATAGTGGGCTTTCACCAGGAAAGAGTCATAGCTGATTATGATATATCCACGAAGGAGAGCAGTTTGTGAGGAGGAGGTGGGCAAAGAAGGAGCATGCGCCCTCCAACCCCCACCTCCCAGCTGGACCCCCCAGATCCATCACGAGGGGCTTCTGGTACACTCAAGGCAGGGGTAGTGGAGGGACACATGAGGGAGGAGGACAAAGGTATCACCTCAGTGGATTTTCCTTTTCATGACTTGTGTTGATTTTTATATGGAAACAGATCCTTTAAAGCAATTTAGATAAATCTAAGGTAGAATTTAACCTCCCTTACGTGTTCACCAAAAAGGGCAAGGAAGTGAGGGAACTGAGAGGAAACTGGGGGACCTTGACAAGGTGGAGGGAAAAATTAACAATTTCCTGATATGCTGAAGTCCTTTATTCCACATCCAACGTGGTGCACCTGGCCTAAGACAGGCATGAGGTTGTAAAGGGAGCATCACACTAACCCCACTTATTCTCAGGGGTCAAGAATATGGCTGATTCTGAGCCCCATTTCTCAGGCCTCACTGTTGACTGCTATGACCTGGATAAAAAGTTCATATTCTATTTATTCTTCCCCTCTTCTCAAGGTCCAGGACAAGCAAAAGAATGAGGGGTAGGAAGGGATGAAGACACAGCCCAGGGCACCTGGGAATGGCTATCCTTGTGAGCACTGTTGTCTCCAGCAGCAAGGAAGAAACATATGCCATGTACGTGATGCTTCTAATGTTACAACCCAATGTTTCCAACAAAGAATGGGGTGCAGTCAGCCAGGGGAGTTCAGTCCACCTCCAGACCTGGGCTGTTCTAACGTGGACAGCAATGAGTTTGGTGGACTGAGAAGTCCATCTCTGATTCAGCTTTAAGGGAGCTTGGATTCTCTGGCCAAGAGCATGCCGCTTGTTGGATGCATGGGAAAGACAAAGGCAGTGGCAGAACGGGCTGGTGAGGGGCTTGCTCGAGCGGCTTACTGGCAGTGAGGTGTGCACATAGAAGGCTTAAAAGGAAGGGCAGCCTCTGCTTTGGAAAGATAAATGTACTCAACTGTCACAGTCTTAACTTTCTGCTTATCTCTGTGGCCCCTCCAAAGAGAAAACACAATCAAAACATCTGGATGGGCTAAACAGTGGTGTCATGGGAGGACAACCAGAAATGGAAATAGAAACTCTGAGTTCTAGCTCCAGTTCTGCTACTGACTCCTTTGTGTGGCCACATACCTATCACTCACACTCCATGGGCTCTGGGTGGCTGCTTTGGGGTGATGTAATTACATATGTCTAAGTCTCAGTATCCTTATCAAGAAAAGCTACACGTTAAGAGTATTTACCTTGTGGTGTAGAGGGAAGATTAAGATGATCTATGTCAAGAACTCAGCACAGTGCCCAGAATCCAGTAAGTCTCAATAAAGTTTAGCCATTCTATGAGCACTTGTAAAGTGTGTGAGATAAGTGAGCTCAATGCTCTCTTGCAGTTCTAACCTTGTTTTTACTCTAAACTTCGGGGAGATGAAAGAAAAGGGGCTCTGGGCATGCTGGCTAAGAAATCGAGGCTCAGAATTTAGAAAGCAAAGGCAAGTTTGCCATGGCTTCTAAGGAATGGTGACACTTATGTTCTGTAATTTGAGCTAATGTTGATTATTGCCAGACAAGTCAACTTGCAGGTTAAAATAATGATCACAGTGCTTGAAAAGTACTGCAAAACTAGAGCATAGTCATTTTCATATGGTTGAAGTCCCACACTGAGACGCCTGAGAGGTATAAACTCCTAGGGCTCTGTGTTCTTCTAGGTTCCCCTGGCAAACTGCTCACTCTCTGATGAAGAGTCATTGAATAAGTCAAGAACCACCTACACCTGGATTATTACTGTCACGTGAATGGTGATCCTTGAAGATGGTCCTACAATAGACTCCATCTACAAATGTTCACAGATTACTACCTTGTTACAGTTTGAACAGGGCTTTGCCTATATATTTTGTGACTTTGCATCTCCTTTCCAATTCCCTATACATAATAGGACCTCCACACTGTGGCTAGCCCATGAGGACAAATGACAAAACAGAAGGTCTCCTGGTGCTGATGGGCCAGTGGATGGAAGTCATTCCAGTAGAAAGTGATGCCTCCTGGTAAACCCAACCCATCTTTCCTAGTTTCCAGAGTTCCGTAGACTGGAGCTGGCCCACCCAGACTGCCATCTCTAAATTCTATACACTCTCTTAGAAATGCAAGTGTAGACAGTCTCCTCAACTAGACCAAGCTATTAGATATTAATGTTCAGACAACACCTACCTCACTCCAGACCAGCATGGTACCGAATATGACCTGTAACCCATCAAAGAAATTGTCCCCTATGATGATCACAGTCGCACCTCCCGTCGTCCATCCTTCACTCGGGCTGATGGCTTTGATACAGGGAGTAGCTGCTTTTCAACACACATGAAAAAGAGAAGGAGTCGGCTGTTAGAACCAAACTTTAATGATGGGAGACTTGAGGAAAAGAAAAAAAAAAAATCTTTTATCTTTTCACGAACAGAAAGTCCCTCAAGATCTCAGCATTTCCTAGTCACATTAGGACCTGAAACCTCAGGGTGCAATTTCAGTTTTTAAAAGCATGCTTTTCATTGTTTCTATTAAGATACATATATGTTACCCAAATCTTTTTCAAACCTGAAATCTTATGAAATAAAACGTAGAAGCAAAATTTAATTTATGAAATGCTAAGGATTTTTTTTTAAATGGGTGATGTTTTAAAATACACTGGAAACCTCATAGAATTGCTTCATAATTAAATACATCTCCTGAAAAGAAAGCTCATAGATTTTTTAGATAAACATTGCTGTTTGATGGGAAGGGAAGAAAGAAAGGAGGCTGGAGCAGAACATCATTCTTGTTCCATGCCTTCTGTCTGTACCACTAACAGAGCAATATTCCTGAATAAAAGTCACTAAGTTTTTTTCAATAAATGTCATGGATCCCATTTTATAGATGCAAAGTATGCAGGTCACTCAGGGTGAATTATGTAACCAAATAGCTGAGTCAGGGCTGAACCACAGAAAGTCCCATGACCTTTGCTTTGTTGTCATTCCCAGGCATAAAACCCAAGAACTGGCTTTTTCAAAACTTCCTATCTCCTTTCTTTCCATTATAAATGGCCCTTGGAGATGGAAAATAATTTGCAAATACTGTGATTCCAAACACACTAGAGGTGGTTTGCCTGATGAGCATGGCGTGCTTTCAACAGAATTACTAGGCAAAAATGAAATCTCTCAGAGAGTACTTTCGTACCACTGAGGACTGTTAACTCCACAATGCCATGCTGCTGTTTTCATGATCACTTTTATGAAAAGGAACAAAGCAAAATTCTAAAGCAAAGGAGATATTGTCTAAGGAGAGAAAATGAGACCCTCCTCTTTAATAAAATGTTTATTAAGTACCCTAGACTGACTTTCCAAGTATTGAAGCCAATGAGAGCACCAGTTAATTTTAACAGGAAGAAACTGGCAAAAAAATTATTGGACTTTGTCAAATTTGGCAAAATGTCATGCTTTAACTTTTGCAAGAAGAAAAGAAAATATGAAGCCCAGCCCGCTGGAACCATTGCTCATGTGCCACCACACAAACAAGCAGAATGGGTTTGATTTTGAGTCAAATTTATCTTATAAAATTGCACAGAGAAATTTGGAAATATCCAAACTAAACATTTCACGTTGGCTGAACTCACAGCAATGCATTTACAACTAAAACTGGGCAGTTCAGATGCCTTTTCTCTCCCCCACTTTCTCCTAAAAACAAAATAATTAATCAAGGAAATGTAAATGATTCATGGCTTGAAAATTCTTGTTCAATTTTTGACACATATAAAGGTTGTGATCAATGTTCCACAGGCATAGGACTTTTTTGTAAAATCTTCCTTTAAAAGTAACCACGTTTAAATGCATAATTGAGTACTCCTAAACTAATGATAGAATATGATGCATGATTCCAAGCAATTTATAAGAGAAATAAACTACATTTAACAACTATATAAAATTCTTAAAATATAAGCAGTTTGGAAACATTCTAGTTAATGTCTCAAAATCTTAATTCTTAATTTCTAACTCAGTATAAGTACTCAGTTGCTAGAGTGGAGTAGAAAAGGTATTACTATACCCCCGGATACTTCTGAGAAGAACAGAATATTGGTTTAACTGAACTGGTCTTGAAAGATTCCTGCCTGATGGCAAAGTGTGGAATCCAACGGTATCATTAAACGCTGACCCTGTGATTGCCCTCATAAACCACAAAATAATCTTGGTGTTTATTATCTGTATTAGCTTTGGGATTTCTTTTAATTTTTTAAATTTTATTTTTTAATCACACAAGCATGTTCTCCTTTCGTTAAGTATGGACTCCTCCAGGCTTTCTCATCATTGCACAAAAGCAGACACAAGGGCGTGTTGGTTTATCTTTGACAGACTCTCCTATTGTAAAGAAGCTATAATAACATGGTCAAGAACTGCCAATTTTATACTTGACCCCAGCTCTCTTTTTTCCATTTGTTATTTGTAAGATATAGACGGCATGTAAGTACATATATGCATAGATGTGTGTGTATGTGTTCAAACATTTCCTAAGGAAAGTGATAATGTTTTCAACCATCCAGAAGAAAAGGTACACGTCAACTAGTCAGAGGTAAGTGAGCATCAAGTTTCAAGAGAAAAACTGGTGAGGAAACAATATACAATACCATCTTCTTAGTTTTGGGGGAGGAACAAAAAGTGCTGGAGGAAGTACTAAAGGAAAAGAGTGGCACCCCTGGATCCATCCTACCTCTATGCTCAACACAATCCACTATCCCTGCTTAGGGAACTAAGTGCCATTCTCAGAACAAGTCGGTCGGGCAGCCCTTTCTAAGTTGAGACCTCAAAGGGTTCCAAAGGTGCTCCTATACATCTGTGTCATGGCAGTCTTGAGAGGAAGCTCTGTGGCACTCCCCCACTGGGAAGATTGGAAAATATGTAAAGGAATCATGGGCTGACCCACTGAGAGAGAGGGGTGAGGAAGGGATGTTACTGGCATTTAGTACCTGGAAGTCAAAGATGCTAAGTTTTCATGCATGAGACAGTCCTGCAAATGAAGAACGCTATAATGTCAATAATGCAGGGTAGAAAACACTGTGACTAGCTAAATGAACCAGGCTCAAGAGCAGTTGTTAAGAACTCACAAATCCATACAGGCCAAGGCAAGAAACACAAATGAATACAGCAGCTCAGGGTCTCAGAATAAGCATGAGATGGATGGTTGCTGGTACCAAATTGGGGAAGCTCCAGCCACCGGTATCCCCGCACAGAGGCAGTCCCAGTGTGAACTGGTCTTCTGATCTTTCTAAAGAAGCCAGGAGCCCAGATTTTTATGTGAAATTTCCCAATCTTTAAATGCTGGCAACTAATTCAATATATATTTTTTTAATGTGTCGGCTAAACAAAATGTTTATGGACTTAAATTTAACTCATCGGCTGCCATCTTACATTTTGACCCTAGTCACAAACAAACTTGCCAGACTAAAAGCAGCACAGGAAGTACTTGCAAACATGCCTAAAATAACAAGTACCCAAATGTTCACTGTAGTATCGACAGTAAACAGTATAAGAGTCTAGGTGCCCCCAGTAAGGGAGTGATCATAGGATGTGTGGAGTATCAATAGAATGGACGAAAAAAATTTTCTATAAACTGACATGGAAAGATGTCAAAATATGTCAGTAAGCAAAACAAAAATCAGTTTGTAGCCTGATGAATAGTGTGATTCTGTTAACTTAAAAACTGATATCTATTAGCCTATATGCATGAGCATGTGTAGGTACGTGTGAACAGGTATGACAGACAAAAGTCTGGAAGGATGTACACGAACTGTCCCCAGTGGGTCCATATGAAAAAGGAAGGTGACTAGAGAAAGGAGACTATTAAATTCTACTCTATAGATAGCCGTATGGTTTGAATTTTTCCAGTGAGCACATACTAAGGTAATACGTTTTAATTAAAAAAATAACAGCAGAGCGTTTAATTCTGTGCAACATAAAGGTTATACGTTTTAGAGCAAATTGATACTACTTTTTTTTTTTTAAGCTCAGATGTGCTAAGTAACAGACCCTGAGCCTCCCCTTCCGTCTTCTCTTGGGGTATGTTTTCTCTGAGAAAGCTCGGAGAACGTCTGCAACGACTTGTTTTTCTTTCACTCAGGATATCCAGAGAGATGCAGAGGGAAGATAGTTTATAATAGTCACGGTGGATGTGTTTGGTGAAATCTGAAGGTGAAAAGACTCATGAAAGAGTTCAATCCAGCCCAGGAGTGTAATAATCAATACAATTCTATCTCCAAGGAAATATTATGGAATAGGGGAGAGGAGTGGATTTGAATACAAAACCACTTCTACCGGCCAAATCTTGATTTAATTAATGAAAGAGTCTTTCTTCCTCGCCAATGAATTTTCACAGTCTGGGTCTTCACAAGGACAGTAAGCCAATTCCTGGTTCTAAATCTCATTAAAAATAAAAGTTTGGGTGTTTTTTTCTCTTTTGTTTTTTTTTAAACCTCTCCTCCCACTCACAACAGCCACCCAAGTAAAGGAGATTTTTCCTTCCTTCAAACTATGACAATAACATGATTATACCACCACAGTTTAGCATAATGGCTCTGAAATGCTCGTGGCACGTTGCAGAGTTAAAGTGGAAATTATTAGGTAGCTCTTCTTTGTTATAATAATGATCACTCCACAAATAAAAGCTCTTCTCCCAAAGGTACTGCAAGGCGCAAAATGCTAATTCTGAAGATTATGTGTGCGCTTTTATTAAATATTACTATGCCCTGCCTGTTTGAGGGCTTCTCTGCTCTGATTGTTTTATGAGTACCATGTTAATGTCATTCCCATCTTGCTAGCAGCGGGCACACATTTTAGCGTTTGTATGAGAGTTGATCAAAGGCCACGTGCTGGGGGAATTGCTGAGAAAACACGGACAAGCGATAAAAATCTAACAGATTAATTGGTTTAAATTTCATTTCAGGGTGTTGAACTTTGGCTCGGAACTCTAATACTACACCGTGAGTCAGGGCCTAATTACCAGATTTCCAATTTGCTTCTGAACAATGGTTGCGGTGAGAAGGAAAAGAGAGGGTAGAACGAGGGGGAAAAAAAAAAAAAAAAAAAAAACGAAAGAAAGAAATCGTTCAGGCTCCAGTACATATTTAACAACTAATGTTCTGTGTGCAGACAATTGCACCAGGGGCCATTTGCTATCACCTGCTCTACTTCCAGAGGGTTTATATTTCCTTCCAATAGCCACAGAAGGCAGAAGAAATCACGGATGGCCTCAGCAGTTTGAAATTTTCTGATTTATAGAATCAGTATTACAAGATTCGAATGCCTGCTCACCCACACTGGAAGTATCAGGCTTTTTATTAGCGAGGTGAATTTATAAACTGGAATCGCCCCTCAGCCTCCAATAGCAATGATCTATTTCATTGATAGAAAGCCAGGGCCGGGAGAACCATGTTTACCTCGGGGTTTACGGGGGGCCTTGGGAATAAGGGTTAATTGAGCTCAGAGGTGCCTGCCCATTGAGGTGAATTAGTGGTGTGCGCAGCTATCAACAGGGTCCTGGGGCTGCTCTTACTTTTGCCTCTGAAATCTCTTTGTACTGTGATCAATACCTCACTTGTCTGGGGTAGCTGTATAGATGACCCGGGTGCAGCATTTACCATCTCTTATCCCCAAAATGAGGCTTTTGTGACAGTCGATGTCCCATTACAGAAGCCTCACTAGAGATGTGTCGTTTGGCTCTTTTCTCCATCCCTGTGTTTAAATACCATGGGGAAACAATGCTCAATCAGTTGGTAAAAGGTACAAATTTAGAAATGCTTTAATCCCACTCCAAATCTCAAAATAAAGTTCCACTGAAGTGGAGGTAATGTTATTTTCCATTTTCTTTGTGTATGGTATATGGGAAAAAAAAATGGAAACCCTCCTTTTCCAGCATTCTGTTAACCAGAACTCTCTACTACTGATGAACATTTCTACAGAGCAGATACTGATGCTTACAATGGAGGTGAAGATGCCAGCACCAGCCCTTAATGGCTTCTGAGTAAAGACAGAAAGATGCGACTATGTTAAGTTGATTCTAACGTTCAGGGTATTATAGCATCTGAAAATGGGCCAGAGCTCCAGCTTTTCAAGTTCCACATCTACCACCCAGTGCGACCTTGAAGCAGTCACTTACCCTCTCTCTGAGTCACCCGCTCTAAGCAGTGGTGGTACCCACCTCACAGACTCCTGGCAAAATGCAGAAAGTGCCTGCTTGGGTATTGCTGTTTTACTATGTTCCATGCACATAGGACGCTAGTTGCTATAATAACAATTACTGTCATCATCAGTTCCCCACTAACCAGAGTTTATTTACTAGAATACACCATAGTCTCACCATCGCAGATTATGAGGCGGATTGTAAAACTTCCCTAGGAAATTTCCAACCCAGTGACTTGCTAACATAGCTAAGCTTACTGAGGAGGTGAATTTGGCATCAGTAATTACAAAGTAGAATTTTTTTTTAAGGCTCTCATTAGCCTGGAATGAATATTAATGGCAATCTTTTCAGAAATGAGGAATTAACTTTAATGTTTTTGCCCCAAACTCTTGAGACTTGGCAGAAAGTGTTGCGAAACCCATGAGCTCAGCTCATTTCTATGGGACACCTGTGACCTCATAAACTCTCAGGCCTTTCTCCCTTGTATCTACTTGATTTTGGTAAGGTTGTGCTTGGGAGCAAGCCTGTTTCAGAGATGGATGGGGACACAAAGTACCCCCACTTGGACTCAGTGCACAGTTATCTGCCCTTCCTGTTTAATTGGAACTATTATTTTTGCTAAAACTATTATCTTTTCTAAAGTGAAATGATGATTTTCCTGACTGCTCACAGCTCATCAGGAGCAACACCTGCATTCTTTGATCCTGACATCCAGTAGCTGCTGGCCAGGGAGGAGGGCAAACAGAGGGTTTGACCCTCCTGGGAAACCTGGCTCTGTTTATTTTCACCATGTACAGGAAGTGAATCTATTCTGGGTTCACCCAGCCTCCAACTGGAAGCCTTAGAAACCAGTAGCAGTTATAATGCCTGACCTGAACCCTAGCACCAGAGGGTGCAAACTTCACTTTCAGAATGCTAACCTCACCACAGACTCCTAGCCAACTAATAAACAGATAAACAAATTTGACAGTTTCCTCACTCAAGATGGAGCAGTCTTTGTAACACTTACGCTCTTACTTTAACTTTACTAACCAGATTTATTTCTGCCTTCCTTTATTTTCTTTAGTAATTGCTTTATGCAGTTAAGCATTTTATTGTTTATTAGGGTTTTTATTTGGGTTGGTTTTGTTATTGGCCTGCATTTATTGCCCCATCCACTAGCATATCTAGATATTACTTGGCAAAGAATCACATATTATATATGCAAAAGAGCCTCCCTCCTTCTCTCTCCCAACCCCCTGTGTGTATGTGGGTGTTTGTGTGTGATGGTGTGTTTGTCACTCTGAAGAGAACTGTAACCCATGATATAGATATTTCTCAACACCAGATGCAATTAAATCTATTAAATATTAAATGAGGAGTTCAAGAATTTCAAGTGTTTTTCATCCTTTATTCCAAAGTGACTTCATTTGGCAAGAAAGCCCTTTGCTTTGACATTAATGGCTCTCTCAGAAAACAAGTGAAGGAAAAATTCATAGTTGCTAGATGGAAACATGGATCTAATATCCATCTACATCAAGGCAGACTTAACCCAGTGGGGCTGTCTAGGTGTATCTGAACTTAGCAGAATACCTAAGTTCCAAACTATGCCATTTGCTAAATACAGAGCAAGTCCAAATCATATCTACTTGCCATTTATTTTGCAGATTTCTTATTCTGTTCTGAATTAGCAAAATTCCTCAACAATGAGTGGACATAGATCTGAACAAAGGAAGGACAGAAATCCTGGTACAGAAATCCTGGGGCAACAATCGTAATCCGAACATTCCAGGACAAGCACTTTGGGATTTCTGAGTTTGTCTCTTTGTGATCCAGAACTTTGTGCAGGTTCACTACACAGGGTGATTTAAAAATTTAACAGTGAAAAATCTTGACATTTTGATGTACCTGTAACTTCTAAATTGCACTTGAAAGACTTGTTTAAGGCTTTTTGATTTAATGACACGCAACACAGCATTGTTTCATAATATGCAAAAATTGTTTGTTAAAAACACTTCAGGAGGGCTTCCCTGTTGGCGCAGTGGTTAAGAATCTACCTGCCTATGCAGGGGACACAGTTCGAGCCCTGGTCCGGGAAGATCCCACATGCCGTGGAGCAACTAAGCCCGTGTGCCACAATTACTGAGCCTGCGCTCTAGAGCGCGTGAGCCACAACTACTGAGCCCACGTGCCACAACTACTGAAGGCTGCACGCCTAGAGTCCATGCTCCGCAACAAAGAGAAGCCACTGCAATGAGAAGCCCGCCCACCACAACGAAGAGTAGCCCCTGCTCGCCGCAACTAGAGAAAGCCTGCGCACAGCAACGAACACCCAATGCAGCCAAAAATAAATAAACAAATAAATAAATAAACAAAAACATTTCGGGAGCTCAGAATTTTATAACTCAAAGAGGTGAGAATGTACTGCTTTCCACCTCAAGTTTGATCTGTCAAATCCAAAATTAAAATGTACAAAATATCAATCCTAGAGCAGCTCACAGCAAATAATGCCATCAGTTTTTCTTTTTTCTTGTCCTATGACTGTCAGCCACCCCTTTGCAAAGCAACAGAGAAAAATTATCATGGAGGGTGGAAGAATCCTCAAAATGAATTATTCATGGGTCCAATTGTGATATTTGTTGCAACAATAGTAAATTCACTTGCCTCTGATTATACAGTAGGTAAATAACTCTTTTCTTCCTGATGAGAACTTTCATGCACAAAATTATTTTTAGCCCAATTCTCCTGATTATCCTGTTATAAGAAAAGTTCTAGATATGAAAGTCAGGGAAGAAATGGAAATGAAAGTCACTTTCCAAAAAAGGACACCCAATATTGTGAAGAAAGGAAACAATTTTCAGGTTAAAAAAAAAAAAAACATGTCACTGCTTCTTCATGGAATCCTCAAGTGTTTATTTGCAAGCAATCTTCCTGGGCCTGGAAAATCATAAAGTCAAATATGAGCAAGTCTAGTGGAAAATCTGTGACGCTACTCTTGGCTGGAGCCGTATTTTTAACAGGCCTTGAATGTGTGTGCCGGATTATCCAGATGGTCATACAGGAATCGGCCTGATAGGATTAAACCTTTATGCTGAACTCTGCTCCATCTGTTCTCCAAGGTTTGCCTTTCCTTATCTGAATATGAATTTTTAGCCTCCTTGTGTCTGGGAGTCAGACTAAATTCAGCATTCAAAACAGAGATGTGTGCAGATAGTTTAACATTTCGCTACTTAGTCTCAGTTGACATCAACTTGGTCTTTTTCTAGTAAATATTTTTGCGAAGAATTTTCCTAAGAAGGAATTTAAACGTACGGAGAATCTACTTTTTTTGTTAGAGGGCTTTGTCTTCCTCCTCCTATTGAATTCTAGGACTCATTCTGTTCACTGTCCTAATAGGGGTTTACATTGATGTTTGCACATAAAGATAGTAAAGCAAGACCTGTATCCTCTCTGCAGATCCGACTTTAAGAAGAGATGACATATAATTCCGACTGGATGAATGATCCAAGCAGAATATATTCATGTATGCTTTGTTCTTTTTCTCCATTTCAAGAGGATTAGTATTAGTCACCGTTTGATAAAATTAGCTACAACAGCTGTTTCTATCATGTTCATTAGGTTTTCTATGTTTTTAAGGAGGCTTTCTCAGGGGAGGGGGTTTGTAATTCAGAGCTCCATCTTCAATGAAACAGGCTGATGTTTGTTTTGCCCTCCTGTGCATCTATCCCTGGAAGCAGTGAAGTTACTCATTTCTCAGTTGGAAAAGCTGGCTTGGGGCAAGTTGTCAATGGGCCAGAGCCTGGTAGATGGTTCTGGGGTTTCCAACCCTGTGACAAAGGAAAGGGGAGGGTTCTGACTGCTGGGCTCAGTGAAGCACACCAAGGTGCAAAGGAATAAAGAAGCTGCATGAAAGAGGGATCATTCAGAATCCTACATTGTGGCTGGTTTAGGGCAATGTGGTCATTAGGTGTGTTGGATTTATGCTTGTGATGGAAACGCAAGAGCCAGCAGCCTGTGCAGCCCCAGCCCTAAGAAGAGAGGATCCCCCTAGCAGTCTAGCAGGGCTCCATCGGCTTTCCATAGCCCCCTTGGTAACCCTAATTCCTGGCTCTATGCCACCACGAATGGCAGCAGCAAGCAGCTAATCAAAAATGTAGGCTTTTCTACACATAGGTCTAGTTATTATAAATACGCAATACCCTTAACTGATGAAAGGTCAGGGGGCAGAGAGCAGTGAGACTTCCCATTCAAGCTTAGGATGACTTACGTTTATTGGTATAACTCTCGTAGAACATATGTATCTGGCTCCTTAAATGGACAAGAATTCTAGTCAGGTGATAAGGGGTGGTACCAAATAGGTGATCCTAACTGATGAAGCCCGCTGTAAGTAATCTCTTGTAAAATAGACATGCTGACCAAACACAGTCCTAGCACCTATTCTCCACATTTTATCCTAAACAAGGACACTGCATTGGATGTTCAATCCCATTACTTAAATCTGCTTTGCCCAATATGGTAGTTACTGGCCATATGTGACTATTGAAATTTACTTTTTAATTAACAAAAATTCAATAAAAATAGAAATTATTTTCTGGGTCACACTAGCCACATTGGTCAAGAGCTACATGTGACTAGTGACTATCACACTGGACAGTACAGTTATGGAACATTTCCATCATCACAGGAAGTTCTATGGAACAGTGCTGATCTATGGTTCAAGTGTAAATAACTGAGCCTGTCACTGACAGAGAATAAACAGAGCTACCATTTATGGGGTGCCCTCCACACGCCAGAAACTGTGCTAGGAACAATTAATCTCTAATCCCTCCAACAGTGATCACAAAATCAAGTGCTCACAGGGCCAGGCAGGAAGGTAAATAAATAAAATGGGCTAGGGGCAACACAATGGGAGAGGTGGGGAGTGTGGCCAACTGTAGAGTGTATCCCCTACCCAAGAGGGACACAACTTCTCAGTTTAACCTAATTGTTTCCATTTGAGAATGTGGCACTACCAGCCCTACCAGCTCTTCTGAATATTAAGAGAATGTGCACATCCAGATTTTCATATGAAACATCTTCATTTTTAATTGTAAAGCAACAAATACATAGTTTCTTAAAGCAACATGCAAACCAAACCTAAATATGACTTAGAGCTGGATTCAGTCCATGATCTGATCCATCAGTGTGCAACTTCTATAAATCCTTGGAGGGCCAATCATCTTTTAGTTATTAATTTCTGAAACTGCATGACTAATACTGCCACCGACTCATCAAACAACAGACACAAACCACACCACTGTCAATTCTGTCTCTGATTGTTCAATCCCTCTCCCAGAACAACACAGAAGTCCCCAGCTAGCCCTCCTCCGCTGTGCAGATTTTCTATAAGCAGTCTGGGAGACGAGCTCCGTGCTCCTGAAGGATTTCTACTGTCATTATGCAAGACAGCATAGATAGTGACTTTTTAAGGAAACTACGCTTTGAATGTGAGCAGCATCTCAACATCAACCTTGTCCAACCTTTAGTAACGCACAACTCTTGCTTTATGCTTTTCAGAATAGCACTGCTTACATATCTCTCCACAACCTAGGCTGCTACTGCTAACGTATTTGAGTGAACTTTTATTATTGAGAACCTTATCGTTTTGAGCCAGTTTCCTCTCTTCGCTGACACATTCGGTGATGCTGCACTCCAGTGTTTGTCATAGCACAGATGTTTCCATGGTGATGATCAGTGACGTCACAAGCACCAGGATGTGTATCATCAAACTTATCCAGACAGAGGAGCAAAAAAGAGTGAGAGCTCCACTTCCATTTGAACTCCATGTTGGACTGACTTGGCCACCTCAAAAATTACTCTTTGGAGTCTGGGCTATTCTATCTGGACTGCAAAGGGCAAGTACTCACACTTGCCTGTTTATGATTCATTTCTACTATCAGATTATTAATTAGGTGCTAAGTCCCACGTACATACCAAAACCCAGATTAACCTGCCTCTGATGCCCACTTTCAAAACAATACTGCCCTGCTCAGAAGCTTTCTGTCGTTTCCCCTTAGCCTACAGGATCAAGTCCACCCTTACAAGTCTGGCTGATTCACCCCTTCCAACCTCACCCTCCACCTATCCCAAACTGGAAGAAGGGCTCAGCAGCACTTGGGACCACTGGTTCTGGATTCAGGAGGTCTCAGCTCACATTCCAGCTTCTCCACTTACCAGGCTGGGCAACTTACTTCACTTTTCTTTTCTTTTCTTTTTTTTAATTAATTTATTTATTTTTGGCTATGTTGGGTCTTTGTTGCTGTGGGCAGGCTTTCTCTAGTTGTGGCAAGTGGGGGCTACTCTTCGTTGCAGTGCGCGGGCTTCTCATTGCAGTGGCTTCTCTTGTCGCAGAGCACGGGCTCTAGGCACGCGGGCTTCAGTAGTTGTGGCTCCCGGGCTCTGGAGCGCAGGCTCAGTAGTTGTGGCGCACGGGCTTAGTTGCTCCACAGCATGTGGGATCTTCCCGGACCTGGGCTCGAACCCGTGTCCCCTGCATTGGCAGGCAGATTCTTAACCACTGCGCCACCAGGGAAGCCCCTACTTTACTTTTCTTATGTCTCAGTTTCTACCACTCTAATTGGGGATAATACTTAAAGAGAACCCCCCTCATGAGGTTATTGTGAGGTTTAAATAAGTTCACCTAAATTTACAGAGTTCAGCACAGAGAAGAAATGAATAAATGTGAGAGAGAAGGAAGGTGGGGAGGAGTTGCCAGAGGAGGAGGAGGAAGGTCGGGAAGAAGAAAATAAAGATGATGACGGCAGACTCTCCAAATACAGTCTCCAAACACGCTTTGCACATTTCCACCATTTCTTTTCAAGGAGGTTATACCACTCACTTCCACCCAAATAGTACTTTGCTGAAAGGCTGGTCTTTTGTGGGAAGCTGTTTCTATCCCAGTCTACAAAACACTGAAAACTTCAGTGAACTCCTTCATTTGTCACTTACTTCACTTTTTCTTGAACTTTTATCTTTGTATACAAACAGGTGTGTGTGTGTGTGTGTGTGTGTGTGTGTGTGTGTGTGTGTGTGTGTGTGTATACAGCTGGGCATGTGTATATATACATATATGCAAAACAACCCAACTATCAACACATCCCTTGAAGGCAGGGACCTCATTCATTCACAAACTGGATAGTCAGTGCTCTGCACTTAACCAATACCTGACAATTAACTAGCACTGTTATGTTTTCAAAGGGGTTGCCCATAATTAACACAATTAATATCAACCCCAAGTGGTGGGCAAGGAGATGTTATTTTAAATTCCACTTTACAAATGAGGTAACTGAATCTTGGAGACTCACTTGAACTTGAAACTTTGAGAATCCATATTGGTTGATAAAGTCAGATCTTCAAAATACCCAAACTACCCTTCAATTTTGGTATTTATCTGAAATTTCTGCTCAGTTTCGCTAAACTTCGACCATGTAAACACAGCCAAAGTCCCATAAAATCTTAGTTGTGAAATTCCTTATTCCCAAGATAGAGGGTGGATATTTATTAACTTTACAGAATATTACTACTCGATTTCCAAGTAAAGTTATTTTCCCCCTAAGACTCAGCCCCACGTATGAATTATAGTAAAATCTCTCTTTACCTTCTTCTGTTTCCAAGTTCAAAAAAATGGCATCCTAATATAATACCACAAGTGCCAATTTAAACACAGGAACACTGAAAATACTGCCAGACTTTGAGGCTTAGAAGCTTTCCTACTGCTGTTAAGTTGGGCTGCTAAACCCATGGTCAAGAGTCCGAACATCAAATATAAGTGATAGCAGCACTGTGAGAACTTACATCTTTAAACTGTAGGGCAGTTCCCCTTAACTTTCATTTTCAACTTGACATTATCCATCTCAGTGGTGTTCATTATAGAATTTTGCACATATAAAGAAAATAATAAAAGTTTACTGATTAAATAGGTTATCCTAAAACAGTAACTTAATAACATTTTCCCCAACTTGTCTTTTTTTTTTTTTTGAGCAACAAGGATTGGGTTCCACAGGCTTTAGCTAACCAAACCAAGAAGAGTTTCTAGGTTTCTGCCAAAGTTGAAAGGTAGAGGAATCTGAGGTCTGACTTTAAAGATTTGTTGCACATAACAGTTACTGGAAGAGCACAGCTGGCGTGGTGATTCAGCCAGAATATTTTAGCAAAGAATGACCCATGGACTTCCCTGGTGGCGCAGTGGTTGGGAATCCACCTCCCAAAGCAGGGGACACAGGTTCGAGCCCTGGTCCAGGAAGATCTCACATGCCGTGGAGCAACCGAGCCCGTGTGCCACAACTACTGAGCCTGCACTCTGGGGCCCACGAGCCACAGCTGCTGGGCCCGCGCGCCTAGAGCCTGTGCCCCGCAATGAGAGAGGCCACCGCAGTGAGGGGCCCGCGCACCGCAGCGAACAGTAGCCCCCGTTCACCGCAACTAGAGAAAGCCCGCGCACAGCAACGAACACCCAACGCAGCCAAAACTAAATAAATTTAAAAAAAAAGAATGACCCAAACTCTGTTTTCCTGCTCTACTAGGAAATGACAAACCACTCTGGAACCTCTCTGGCACTCATTTCCCTCCCCCACAGCCCCACACATAACACACCTAAAAGCATCTGCCTCCAAACCAGCGCGTAGGACCTGCTCAGCCTGCTGCCTTCCCAACTGCGCTCAAAAGAGAAGTAGCCAAAGAATAAAAGAGAGTTCTCGATTTGTACCAACCACATTAATTTTAATCATTCTTCCAAATAACAGCCAGAGTCTACTGCTATTTGTATGTCTTCTGACATTTTTATTGCTGTGCCCCAAGGTGGATGAAAGAAACTGATGTGTTGAGAAGAAGCCCCAAACCTGGCGCTGTCTCTGCCTCTATTCCCCATGTTCTCCTGCTGTACATCGCTCCCGAACTAGGGGGGAAGAATGTGGGTTTGAACAACTGGCGTCCTGCTGATTGCAACTGTCAGTTAAATAAGCCAGTAACACAGGAGCGTATGTTCACACATAAAATATTAATTGCACAGATTGGGGTAAAAATATATTAATACGTGGGTTCCACTTTCATGCTTAGTGGTCAGATAAGTATTCGGCCAATTCAGTTCTATTTCTGCGCCCCACAGTCTCG
This sequence comes from Lagenorhynchus albirostris, assembly GCF_949774975.1. Taxonomy (NCBI): domain Eukaryota; kingdom Metazoa; phylum Chordata; class Mammalia; order Artiodactyla; family Delphinidae; genus Lagenorhynchus; species Lagenorhynchus albirostris. The sequence goes on from NC_083097.1 coordinate 133,844,724, forward strand.
ACAGTGTTACTTTTGTGTTTCACTTTTCTTTTCCTTCTCTAGTTACCGTCTGGTTTCCCATGTTGGTGCCTTCATTATGACTGACCAGCAGCATACGTTTAAGCAGGATTTTAATTACTAGGTCATCTCCTAGCCAACTTGCCCAAGGCAGGCTGGCAGAAAAGCCCTACAATCCATGCCTTAGACTTTCCTTTGCTCCTCTCCAGGTAAATCTCTTTTTTTTCTGAGGACGCTAGAATCATGCTGATGGCATCATATTCATCTGATAAAGATGATGATCACCTAATTTCTATAAAGTTTCATTTCTGTCCACTGAGTATTTCAAGTTGCAGGGCTGGCACAGAGTGGTTGAGATGGGGTGCCTGATAGCGTGACGTGATACCAGGATTTTTTTATCTTAACCCAGAAAAGCACCTTCCCATATATCACTGCACATGCCAACTAACGTACCCTGGGGATTTAGCACAGATCTGGCTTTTCAATTTGCCTTTGAGTAACGTCGTCAATTTGCTTCAATTGAAGCAGGAATTATATTACATGATCAAATGGCAGGAGAATTTCTCTCCACCTCTGAAGTCCAACGTGAGGGAATCAGCAATGACTAAAGAGTGGGAAAGAACAGTGGTGATGGCCGACTGCGTCAGCTACTTGGATGTCCAAATGCTGCAGATACAAAAATCTGACTCTTTTTTTTCTTTTTGGCCACAACCAAATTTTTGAAAGATGGCTTCAGTGTCCCTCATTTGCTAAATGGAGAGAGTAATAGTAGTGCCCTCCTATGGTGGTTAAGAGCATTAAAAGAGATGATATAAAGTGCTCAGCATTAAACGTGATGTTAGTAAATGCTCAAAGGCTGCTATCATAACAGCAAAATCACCATCACTCGAAACACTGGTCTAAAAGTTAGCATTTTACTGGGCAAAGAGGTCTGTTAGCCTGTGATTGTGAAAATACATTGGACCCACTTCTCCAGGTCAAAGAGAAAGCAACCTATGGGAAATTTCCAAATTTATTTTCTCAAAAATGGATCTAAGACCTAAGCCACTTTCCCATTTGGGTCTCCCCTAAGCTGCTGCTTCTTTTTTTTTTCTTTTAACATCTTTATTAGAGTATAATTGCTTTACAATGGTATGTCAGTTTCTGCTTTATAACAAAGTGAATCAGTTATACATACACATATGTCCCCATATCTCTTCCCTCTTGAGTCTCCCTCCCTCCCACCCTCCCTATCCCACCCCTCTAGGTGGTCACAAAGCACTGAGCTCATCTCCCTGTGCTATGCGGCTGCTTCCCACTAGCTATCTATTTTACCTTTGGTACTGTATATATGTCCATGCCTCTCTCTCGCTTTGTCCCAGCTTACTCTTCCCCTAAGCTTCTAATATTTTGTTCCCATGTGGAATTTTGGATATGCTTTCCCCTCTGCCTAAATTGCTCTTTCCTCCTTGCTTGACGAAATGCTACTCCTTCCTTCTTATTTTAAATTTTAAGTGTCCTTGATTCTTCAGACTTGGCTGAGTTCCCTTGTTTAAAGCTCCCTTAGCAGTCTGTATTTCTCCTGTAGAGTGCTTACCATTATTTCAATTTAAGTAATTCTACGTGCAATCATTTGCTTTATATCGACACATAAATATGCACACGCACGTGACTGTACACCTCATAATGTCAACTATTGTGGCTGCCTTGTTCACCTCTGCATCTCTATTGTCTAATAGAGTAGGCAGTCAGTAAATAAATGTAAGTAGCTGAGTGACTGAATGCTGAACGAATAAGCCAGCGAACTAAAGAAGAATCATCAGAGTTGTTAACATATTAAGGCATTAAACAGACTAGCTTAAAAAAAGTTGAGACATCTTCCAGTGGTTATTAACTGCCACTACACCCACACTGGGCTTCCTCACTGGATAAGGCAGTGGCTCTGTGGAATCGGGTTTCCTAAGCTGCTCTGGTCCCCCTTCTAGCAGCAGGCACTCCATTCTCATGGGGGTTAAAATTAGCACCAGTAAGCTCCCCCTGCACTGGGCTCTAATCATGCAAGGGCCCAGGTGGATCTTGCTGACAGATGTTAAGGTTAGAAGGAAGGGTAGCAGCCAGATGAGAAAACAGAGCCACCCCCCTTCCGGAGGTACCAGCACTTCCTGTCTTTAGGCTTCGCTGGTTCCTGCCTGCCCCGCCCCTCCCCCATGCATCGGTTTCAACACAGTTGCTGCTCTTTCTGTCATTTGAACTCAAATCCTATCTTGGAAATTGATGGGCGATTCTGCCCCTGACAACACAATGTCAGCTTTGCTCAGCGTCCAGCTGGTTCCGTATATATTATCATAATGCGCTGCCTGGGTGGACCCTGGCTGATGCTCTCCCTTGACTCAAATCCTCCTTTCCACACTAATTTCTGCTTTCTGACATGCAGACACTACTTGTTTAAAAATAAAAACAGAGGTAACAGCTTGGGAGACATTTTGATTTTCAAAATCCTGTGAGGACATTAAGTCTATTCTCATGGTAAACTGAGCTAAAAAGGTTTTCTATTAAAAAACAATATTTGACTCATAAAAAAAAAAGTGTTTCCCAGGGTCCTATACTGTTTCCTGGTGACATGAAAAAAGTATTACTTCTCCCAACCCCTAAGCCCTCCAAAACAGTGTTTCAGTCCTGATTTTGCTCCATCCTCTACCACTTACTCTATGACTTAATTAACATTATAGTTGCTATTTTTGTTTACATTGACTTACTTTTTCTTTATACTTTTTCTTTAAATTCAATCTTGCCCTCAGCAAGAATAGCTGTGAGGGAGATCAGCTCCGTGCTTTGTGACCACCTAGAGGGGTGGGATAGGGAGGGTGGGAGGGAGACGCAAGAGGGAGGGATATGGGGATATATGTATATGTATAGCTGATTCACTTTGTTATACAGCAGAAACTAACACACCATTGTAAAGCAATTATAGTCCAATAAGGACGTTAAAAAAAAAAGAATACCTGTGAGACCACAACTTGGGAGTGCTTTGTTTTTTTGATTTTGTTTTTTGCTTATGCATTAAGATAGACATAACTATTTTTAAAAACTTTTTTGAATGACTTTTTTCTCTCTATCACCTAACTGCATGGGAAACCTAATAAAAAAGCTCACTGCTAACCAGTGAACCAAGCGAATTCAACACTACACCATATCAGCTGAAGGAATTCAGAGAGAACAACGCCGGGTGAGAGCTACCTAAGGCACAAGTGGCTGTGTATGCCACACCGTGTGGTTTTTCCAGGCCTCCTGGAACTCACTGTCAGTCTCCTGCAGAAATGCCCAAGGCAAAAGGAAGTTGGTCTCAGACCTGTCCTGTGGAGTGAACATTACCTTGGTATGTTGGTGGTCACTCACCAAAGCAGTGTGTTAGTATAGCAGCTCAGGAGATCAGCTGGGCTCAAACAACAAATCATCAGGGCTTAAAGGGCTCATCAAGCTCCCTGTCCCCAGCCCCACTTAATAGATAAGGAAACTGAGGCCCAAAGAAATCAAAGTACGTAGTGGAGGTCACGTGGCAAAGTAGGGACAGTGCTCTGTTTTCATATATTTCTGCATGCATGAATGAAAATGTTCAAACAAAGAAATGTTTCAAACCCACTCCTGGTCAGTGCCCCTAAATATCTCATCTTAATAAGACTTATGACCAGTACATAGAAGCTCTCATCTGCATATTCACATCACTTGAATCCTTTCATATTCTCAAGTAAGTAGAAAGTAATTAGGAAGAGGCCCTTGGCTTGAAACAATCAATTATGCAGATAAACACGATTGGAATTATGATGCTTTTGTAACCAAATAAAAAACAAAAAATTAGGCTTAAAAAAAAGTTCTGTCATTTCGGTCCAAAACATAGGCAGAAAGCACTATTCTGTCACCCCACCCCCTCCCCTGACACTGTGTGCTTATTAAAATAAGTTAGGTGTGGTGCAGTCATTTATTAGGTCACACAAAATACCAAATACTGGAAGTTTCCCACAATTCACAGGTTTCTCAAGAAATTCATAGAAGAAAACTGCCTCCCCGAATCCATCTCCGTTTCCCATGGTCCCTGTGGCATGAGGTTTAGTAACCCTTCAGTGCCCTAACAAGGAGACTGTTAGTACCCTAACTGTCATCTAACTCAAAATCTCATACTTTCTCCTGGTCTCCTTTTTCTCTACCTTGTATGCATGCCAGGGAGTCCATATGGTCAGCAAACCACTTCTAGATGAATTAGAACATCCTTGTAAATAAATAAAATATTACAAGTCTCCCTCTTATCTTGCCAGCCCCACGGAAAACATACCAGTCAGCAAATAAAACCAGCGTTTTCTTTATTTGACTACAGCCATGAGAAAAGTAGGCTGTTGAAGGGAAATGAACTCTAAGGTAAACTTATACAATATGCCCATGAGAAACAAAAAGATATATCTGGGCTAACTTTTGAAAGGTCTGTTTAAGATACCAGCAAAACTGCCTCACTTGTATCGAGGAAAAATAAGAACAGTAGGATAAGAGATGCAAAGAATACCAGCATAATGTATAGAGCAAGTAGTCTATGAAGTACAGACTCTGAAGTCGGGCTCTCTGGGTTTGAATCCTAGATCTACTACTTATTTGCTGTGCAACTCTGGGCAAGTTACTTAACATCTCTTTAGTCTCATTTTCCTCACCTTTACAGCAGGGTGCCCACAGCACTATGTGCACAACACAGTCAGGACTCAATGAGTGTTTGTGTCATTATAGTTAGTGCCACTATTCCACAGAGCTCTGTGGTTACGTAGACCTGGGGTTGACTCCCAGTTTCAACTCTAATTGTGCCTTTGGGTAAGTTATTAATCCCTCTAAATCCCAGTTTTCCCACCTGTCAAATGAGGATAATAACTGTTATAGCTTATAAGACTTGTTGGAGGATTTGATGACATGATATAAATAAAATGATTACCACAGTGCTGGCACAGAGTAAATGCTCCAAAAATGTGAGCTGATAATAGTCCCCAAATATCAGCAACAGCAATAAGAAGAAGAAAAAGAATACATATTACTACCTGGCATGATCACTATTAAGCAGGGCAGCAAAGTCTGAGCGCTGTTTCTCCTTTGTCGGCAATGCTGTTGGTGGTGTCATATTCAAATAAAGATAAAGTAGATCACCTGCTTAGCAGTGACCTGTGGCTCATGAACTCTTTAATCTGCCTGATGCCGAGAGCTTGCTGGCTACCAAATCCCCAGTGTTAGGATTTCTGGTGTTACCTGCTTTATGGATTACTCAAGGGATACTTTGAAAATCAGTCTTCACTTACATCCTTGTTCATTATCTTGACTTCTTGCCGGGTCCTTTCTATTGCAAGGGAAGACAAAAGACACCTTCCCCGCTGCTCAAAGAAAAAGGCCTGATTTGATGCTTGAAAATCTGGGGCCTCCTTCCTCTATTTTATGACACATCTGGATACTCTTAACCCTAATGTTCTGTTCTTGCGTCTGTCTTGCTTTTTCAAGTAGGAAAATCAATTGATAAGATGTAACATGCCACCCTCAGTAACAAAAGATGACATCCGTATTTTTCTGCTAAACGAGACCCTTCACCAAAATGCTCTTACCTAAGTGGGGCTGGCTGGAGTTCTGCACCAACACCAGTCCTATAAAGGGCCATTGTCCAAATGCAAAGCTCTGAGCATTCATCCTCTGCCCTTGTGTTTTGAAGGTGCATTGCATTTCTGTCAGGAAGTTGGTGAGATTTTACAGACATTATTCTCATGATCCCCAGAATCGCAGAGAGACCCGTGCAAGCCTAGGCCAACCGGAACTGGAAAGCCATCAGGGATGGACCCCATGCCCTCTGACATCTGTGCAACTCCTAAAATCCATACTTGCCAGCCAGCATACCATGGGCAAGAGCAAAGAGCTCTAAATGGATTTGGACGGAAACTAGCAGTGTGAGCATAAGCAGGTGACATGCTCTCTCCAGGTCTGTTTCCTTCTCTGGAATATGAAGGGTGTGTTAGATGACCGTCTGTACTTCAGTGGCTCTTCACTCAGCGTGAGCCGTGTGTTCAGTCGCTGACCACAGTGGGAGGGGAGCGAGAGACTTGGGACAGCATGTTTCTCTTTGTTGTTTAGTTTATTTTCACTTGTCCAGGTAAGTCTCTACAAGTTCAGAAAGTAAATTTCTTAGCTACTTATGAAAAAAGAAAATTAATAAGCCAAAACCATCTGGAAAAAGAACTCTCCAAATGTTGGACTTTCTTCTTATTTTGAACACATGCACTATTAATAGAATGAGAAGTGATCAGGGGGACAGCTCCAAGGCACAGCCATCTCTGTCATGAGCTTCCAAAGGCTGGCAGGGAAGCGCAAGGTTATAAGCCACTCAGAGCAATCTTGCCCTGGGCTTTTACGACACACTAGGAGTCCATGTAATTGACACTGAGCTCTTAAAAGGCTTGCGTGGCCCCCAGAAGTGACATTTCACAACTGTCTCTGACCACGGCCTGAGCATCCACACAGGCCTGCGTGATCTGACCCTCAGCAGCTTCCCCAGCCTTGTCTCCTGTCACTCAGTGGCCAGAGCAACAGGAACCATCACAGGCTGCTTCTGGTTCCTTGAACTCACCTAAGCAAAACAGTCTTTGCACATGCTATTCCATCTGCCTGGAAATTTGTTTCTGTCCCCTTGTCAGGGGAAAACTTACTCATCTCTTAGGTTTTGGCATAAATGAGATTTCCTCAAAGAAGTCTTTCCTGACACCTCACTTCTCCTCACTCCTTTTACGGTCCCCCTTTTATTTATTTATTTACTTATTTATTTATTTATTATTTATTTATGGCTGTGTTGGGTCTTCGCTTCTGTGAGAGGGCTTTCTCCAGTTGTGGCAAGCGGGGGCCACTCTTCATCGCGGTGCGTGGGCCTCTCATTATTGCGGCCTCTCTTGTTGCGGAGCACAGGCTCCAGACGCACAGGCTCAGTAGTTGTGGCTCACGGGCCCAGTTGCTCCGCGGCATGTGCGATCTTGCCAGACCAGGGCTCAAACCTGTGTCCCCTGCATTGGCAGGCAGATTCTCAACCACTGCGCCACCAGGGAAGCCCTACGGTCCCCCTTTTATACACAAGTCTGATGAGTTAGTTGTAAGTTGTGTTTAGCGTCTTTCTTCTCTATTTACATCATAATTTTGTGAAGACAGGCACTGTATCTACCTGGGCTCCTGCAGCACCTAGCTCCCCATCTGGCATGTAACAGATGCTTAGTATGAAGGAATGGAGGAAGGAATGATCCATTACTGACATGACATAAGAATGATCTCTTACTGACACCTAAGAGAGGGCTACACTAGAAACAGCCAGTGGATTTCTCTGTTCTCCTGAAGACCTGTTTCTCCAAAGGCACCTCAGGCGGTATCAGATGAGCAAAGGCACGCGTCAATGGCTTCAGTCCAGAGCACCAAAAAATAGTGTATGCTAAAAGGTCTAGAGACGGCCCCACCCAGCTCTGAGAAAACATACAAAAATTGAGGCCAGAGAAGCAAAGGGACCTTCCCAGAGTCACAGAGCTAGTTAACGGCAGAGTCAGGACTGGACCCAGCTCTCCAGTCAGACAGCCAATCCTCGTCCTATTAGATCCAACGGACACTTACTAGCCACTTCTTAGGGCCTCATTACAAAGAAGGGAGGAGAGGGAGTCTCTTGTTTCTTTGGAAGCTCCATGCTGTCTCTCAATTTGGAGTAATCTCCCCAAGCCTGAACTGTCTTTCTCCACATGTCCAGAAAACAACAAATTTAAGTGCAGCTGGGAGTCAATGGGGCCGGATACCCAGGGGCAACCAACAGCAGCAAAAACTGCTTGTCTGGAGCAAAAGGATTAAAGAAGGTCAAATGCTAAAGAGCAAGAATAACACCATATTGTCAGGGGCAGCTGGAAGGGGCCACTACAATGGAAAGGTCAGAACTGACTGGTGGTGGGGAAAATCTGATTCTTTCTCTACTGCTGTACTTACAGCAAGGAGATAGGCCCAGCAAGTCTAACACCACTCTTTATTCTACAAAGGATTTTCAGTTTGACCAAACTCCACTTCTGCTTTATTTTGGGATCCTGGCACCATTATACTTCACATGTCAATCTCTGTAATTACTGTGAAGGGAAATTTAATTCATTCGTATCTGATGCTCACAAAGCTAAATTTCAATCGCTTTCCATTTTAAAAAGCGAGGTGTTTTAAAACATCTATGCTTGAGCCAGGAAACTAAGTCCTCAGGTCAGAACTCATGAACGGTAAAATGTTCATCTTCTCAAAACTCTGTGATGACCTAGATGGAGGGGGAAAGGGGAGGAGGGAGGTCCAAGAGGGAGGGGATATAGGTATACACATAGCTGATTCACTTCACTGTACAGCAGAAACCAACACAGCATTGTAAAGAAATTTTACCCCAATTAAAAAAAAAAAATGTTCAAACTGTTTCTCAAAAAATAAATAAAATAAAATAAAAACTCTTGATTAATACAGTCCTACTGATTTTTCAAATAAATATGCAGGTTTGTACAAATTCATAATAATTAAAAAAAACCACCTTGATCTGAAGAACAGCAGATCAGGGCCTTAACCCCACTCCCAGAAAGGGTGTTGGCCAGGCGCCCGACCCGCTCAGATTTGCCCAATGATCCCGGAGAAGGCAAGTCCCCCAACAGTGCAGCAAGGGAAGAGAGCGGAGGGAGGGAGGGAGAAAAACACATGCACGCCAAAAAAAAAAGATGTCCCCTAAAATAAAATGAGCATTTAAACTGCTTGTCAGCCGGCTCCCTAACAAAGCCAGTAGTGTATTCACAGGCATTTGCATAAATGCTGCTGGTGAGTTCACCATAGCTGCTAGCGCTAATGGTCCAGAAAGTAATTTAGTCACTTCTCCCAGCATTCTATGTCAGAATGATGAGCAGCAGCACTTTGCCTTGTTGCATATTAGATCATTGGATAATAAAGTGTTAGCGCATGCAAGCTGACAGGGTCCCTGCACTACAGCTTTTGAGGGCAACGCTTCTTGCCACGGGGGAAAAAAAAAGAGAGAAACTGACGCCACGGTAGGCCTTACATTCAGGTCAACACAACCTGAAACTCAGAAGAGCAGCGATAGTACACTCTGCAGGCCCTCTGAAGATCCCCAGCACACAGGCCCCACAGTCTGCCCAAGTGATGGGGAAGGCGTGGGAGGGGCACACAGGCCAGAGCTGTGCATTTACAGCCCATGGGGTCAGCTCAGCGGCTCTGATCCCAAGCCTATGCTTTTCCAAAAATCACAATCCTGAGAGCAGTTAGCTTCTGAGGCTGCTTCTCCCCACAACCGTACATCTTCTACAAAGCTGTTGCTTAAACAGAAAAACCTCACTGGCCTAAACTCGCTCATAAATATCTAGCCAAAGGAAATCTCAGTATTTATGAATGAAGAAAAAAATAGGAGGGAGGACAGTCACCACGAGATCCAGTGTGCCAGGATTCACCCTCTCTGGACCACACCAGAGTCTGTGAAATAAATCCACCTTTGTCAACTCTCCTACTTGAAATACAGGGACAGTTATCCGAGCACAGAGGTCTGTGAGTCCATGGTTCACACAGGGGAGAAGGCGTGAATGTAACACGTGGTCACTATTTCTCCTATATGCAAAAAGATGAGCCGTGGAAGAGAACTTTCCTCCAACCTTCTGACAAGCCCAAGACAAACAGAGATGTGCAGAATGGCTCAAAATAATTCAGGCTACCTGTAAATGAGTTGGTACAGAGCCCAGAAGGAGGGAAAACAAGACTCCTACAGGTCACCTAGGAGGTGAAAATACTGCGCACAGTCTCGCTGTGGGGCAGCTGTGTGAGGTGGGGTGGAGGCGGGAGCGGCCGAGGAGGGCCATGGCTCTGTGAGTCTTAAACAGGGCATTCTTCAATGGCAAGATGAAGCATTACCATGCCCCCAAATTGATGCAAACTAGCATCTAAGTCCACTCCCACACATCACCAATGAAGAGCCCATAGTCACTCTCTGCTGAGTAGATATTTATGTATCAGCGGGAAGCGTCTAAATGAGTGGGTGGTTATGTGTGGTTGGTTGATTCATTCTGCAGAGAAGCAGATTTCCACATTATTGTCATTACTGAGAACCTCAAAGTGTCTGCCTTTTTATTCTTCTGGATAGAAGTGAAGTCAGGTTTTGGTGAGAGGGAGGCCCCCTAGCTGAAGGAGACAGGACACACCCAAGTCCCCAGTGATGGTTAACCGTAAATAAACAGTGAAATGTCATCATTTTCTTGAGTGACACGCTAAGAAGAACGTGGCCATTTGTGGACTGGTCACCTGCAGCAGAGGAATAAAATGTTGTCTTTAAAACTTAGAATAGTTTGTTGTTGTTTTTTGTTTTTTTTTTTTTTACAAATTATGCGAATCTAAAAGGAAAGGTGGTGGCAATGGATAAATTAAGATTAGATTTACCATACCTATACAAATACAGATTAAGTACATATATCAGAAAGCCCGAGCACATAGCAAGGGAGGTCTACGGAACACTCTGTAATCTTTTACATGGGAAAAGGATCTGTACGTGAATAGATATATATGATGTACGAATGAACCAGATTGTGTACACCTAGGACAAACTGTATTCTAATCATTACCCCAATTAAAACAACGAAAAAAAAAAAACTTAGAATGAAATGCTAGCCCAGCTGAAATATTAATATGTTCACCTAAAAGGGAGAATATTTGAGCTGGGAGGCAGCTTAGCGACGTTCTGATGCAGAGATCTCCAAATGTGAGCCTGTGGCTGTCTTCTACCTAAGTGACTTTCCCCCCTGTTCCTCCCTTCAGGGGCTAAAACATTTGTAATTAGTTACCAGCAATTAAAAAATAGGAGAGTTTTACTTCTGGTCAAACTGGAGCATCTGACCCCACCCGGCTCTCCCTGCCCTGGGTGACAACTGCCTGGGGCTGGGGTCGGCAGAGCATGAACTTGTCCTTCTTCCGCAGTCTCCACCCAGCCCACTTCCCCCGTGCACGTGACCTGCCCCCACCCAAGGCACACATTTTTTTTTTTTTTTTACCCCTACAGATCATCCCTTTCATTTTGCCAAGAAGGAAACTAAGGATCCCAAAAGGTAAGTCGACTTGTCCAAGGTCACACAAAGGCCAGAAATGAAGCTCAGACCTGAATTTGGTTTCCCAGCTCCTATTTCAAGGCTCTTTTTCCTCCACATCATGATGTCAAATAATGTTCCTGACCGCCAAGCCCTAGAGGCGTCCTAGCTAGCTGGTTATTTTTTACTGGTTTGTGTTGGGATTTTTTTTTTTGGTGGAGGGATGATTTACAAGGCATCGTGTGCTCTCCAACGACCTTCCCAAGGGCAGGCATGGGAGCTGGATGTGGTCTGCACTTGGAGCACATTTTGAAACTGTGAATCCATGACTGTTAGATACCAAAATGACAGTCAAGTCTGTTCCCAGACACGACAGTAACTAACCAGTCATGGTCGAAAACAAGACTTTAGCTTTTAAGCTAGTGCTGTCCAAATTGTACCGACTGAGTATTTACCTATTTTTTCCTTCTTCCTTTCACCTAAATATCTCTAATCATACAATGCCTGAAGTGACTCCAAGGGTATTAAAAGGCAACATTACTGTAAAGTGAGGATTAGAATAATTTTAAGTACAGAAATGGAACTAGGAATGTAATCACGAGCAGGTGTTCCAAATGGCCTCCTGCAAAAAGTAATATCCATACATCTCAGCACTAATGAAACCATAAAGAAGTAGCTTTTGGAATACGCTGGTTTATTTTAAGAAGACTGTAACACTGGATTGGTAAAGAATCCCTTCTACGAGTGTTACACCTGGCTAACTAATAAAAAAGTACAGTTTTGTGTATTCCTTAACTGCAGGGGAAAAAATCAGGCAAAATGATGACAGTGGTGTGTTTATTAAACTGGGACGCTGACAGGGAAAGGAGTTTTCTACCTTATGAACTATATCACAGACAGCTCATGGCCCATCAAAAAGTCAGACAATCGGGTGGTAGTTTGTGTGATAGTGTTTTTAAAAGAATCTGGATGACCTAGCAAACTGGAAAGTGAAGTGGGGAAATGAGTTAAGAGTTTAATTTGAGGAGACTGGAGAAAATCTACCATGTTGATTGATATCCAGTAGAGTCTCAGTCACTGTCCTGGGTGGGTGGGTGGGTGGGTGGGTGGGTGGGTGGGTGGATGGATGGATGGATGGATGGATGGATGGATGGATGAACAGAGGGATACATTATATATACATGCAGCACAGAAACATTTGGACATATGCTAAATCCAGCCTATCGTTCCTTTGCGTGGCATTTACTTTCCTTGGTTCAAATTTTTGCCTCCAGTCCACTCAAGGGTACAACTCATTAGCCATAAAATCAAGACAAATGTGATTTCTCCCCACCAAATTCTACCTACATAAAGCAGACTGTATCACGTGGTAATGAGGGTAGGGGTGTGCACAGGGCATGGGAGGGACATTTAGTTTGGACTTTATATTCAGAAAACACCTCCAACCTAGACTTCAGACCTTATCTCCAAAAGAAGTTAAGTATGTAGTCACAGAGCTACACCAGCAGGACTGTAAAGACAGTGAAGTTCATTATACAACCAGGTCAACCATAAACTTAAAATATATCATGATTTTTGTTGCCCTGTTTTGGCCTTTCATTATTTTTTAATCAAGTGGGAGCTTAAAATAAAGCAGGGGTCCAGTCTCCCTCTGTCTTTCAACCTGAAGGAAGGATGTGTCAGCCATTTCCAGGGTAGGGAGCTATGCAACAAGAAAGGCTGGCCCTCAAAGACATCCTCCTGTCTTTAAATACTCAGCATCAATATTGTTCAACAGGACATTTGAAATTTGAAAAGGGGTAGAACATGTGGTGGAGTTGTAAGAAAGAAACCAAATAAATGCACAGTTAAAGTAGCAATGCCAACCAATGAAAATGATTCGCCTACCATGTTCCAGATAAGAGGGCGTACCTTCCGAGGGGTCAAGCCTCCGAGCCCTCCGCCCATGCTTGGAGTTATTATGGACAAACATATTATCAGAGACTGCCAGGACATGGCCATCCACATTGACTGTCGTAGACACCACGACCTGGAGACAGAAGAGAGAAATGAAGGAACATTTTAATATAAAAGCATGGAAGGTAATAAACTCAAGTTAAATAAATAACAGCTGGGAGCTGAAGAAAATTGCATAGCTATTTCACATAATAACTGGTGCTTATGCTGTACAAGTCTAACAAGAGGAGCTATTGATGAGTGGGTCTTTGGCATGGAACGCTTTTGATGCAGTTTTAAGTAAAATTGCACAGTTTATAGTTATACAGCAGAAGGTACACTGTTAACCATAATTTAACAGGAAGATCTTTATTAGCATATTTTTTTTACACAAGGGTGGTTGTGTTTCACCTAAATTGCCCTTCAGTTTAGACACTGAAGCAGATATCACAGTTGATCATGCAAATAAAACTCTTTTGAATCTTTAAAATATTTCTTCCCCCCAGCACTGCGTCAGGGTTAAGGGGATAGAGAAATGAAAAAGAGAGGTTTCAGTGAGAGCTGGGATGAAGCTTTCTCTCCTGGGTGTCTTTTTGGGGTTTCTTGTACTTTTTTTCTTACCACATTAGTTTAGTTAATCAGACATCAGACCAAAGCCCCCCTCACCACCATCACCACCACCACCCCAAAATCCACGCTAATCAAGGGACTTAGAGCTGTGTTTCAAAGCCAAAAAAAAAGAAAACAAAAGAAAAAAAGATAGCCCTGGCCCAAGGTACATTCAGCTACTGTGGCGGTCTCATAAACTGACTGAACGGAGTTTGCCGGAAAGGACAGAGGCAAAGGTGTTTTCTCAGAGAACTTTGACTAAAACACTGAGACAAAATGACCTACAGTTCTCCTTATATTAAATGGGTAAGAGGATTAAAACCCAACCCCACAGAGATATGTTTATTCATGCGACCTCTTACAACCAAATATAATAATTGTCTGTAATTGCAGCTTCAGCACCCACCTCATGCTCTGACATGGGAAACAGCAATCAGCCGGCTCCCGTTTAATCCACCTATTATGTTGACTAATTAACTTTGCTCCACAGTTTATTTCTTCCTCCATTATCAGCCCCTGTCAGCCGCAAGCACCCTGCAGCACAGGGGGGACCTCAGGCTCTTTGATTGATCACCGATAGATTGACATGCAGATTAATTTAATTAGAATCACCTCACTTGAGAAATGAAAGACAATGGCAAGAGGGCTAACAGATCTGCTCTTATAATGAGGTGAACCTCCAGAGCCAAGGCTGAGGTTTTCTGATTTATTTTTGCTCAATTCCCTGGTTGCTTGGAAAGACTGGTGCTTTAATTGCTCTTGGTTTTGAGACGCCTAAGCCCCCGAAGAGGTGAAACGTTTTACAAGGATTGGCACATACTGAGGCCCCAGTTTCTGAGGAAGACTTTTCTCCAAGTTGGGGAAAGGGGACCCTGACTTCTAGAGCCTTGAGCAATGCTACGATTTCATCACCTGAGTTGGGCAGAGGGGAAAATGCTAGGCCTGGGAACCTTAAGCCCTGCCTGGCAAAGCACCCTGCCCCCAATCCACCAATGGTTGCCATACTTAAAAGTTCCACTGTCTCCTCTTTGACCTAAAGGCATCCTGGCAAAATATGGCGGATTTCCTTCCCCCTTGCCTTCAAGATGGCAACCAAATTTTTTGTTGTTGTTGTTTTCCTTCGGGCCCTCCCCTCTGCGGACCCAAGGCCCTGCTCCTTTTATCAAGGCTCTAGTATTTCTCAGACCCATGAAGCAACACTGTGGTCATCCTGCCGTGGGGTCTCCCAGGGATGACTGCTGGGGAGGGCTTCTGTGGGATCCCCTCCACCCTCCCTCAGGGTCTTCACCTTGACCCGCCCCCCCCCCCCAACCAGGACTTGGAGCCTCGCCTGATTTTATTTTTTATCTCTATTTTGTTAAAATGCAAAGTAAACAATTAAGAGAGTCCATTCAGGGACTCAGGGTATTCTCTTTAGTCATTGTGAAACCCAAAATTCCAGCCAGGGCAAGTCATTCATGGAAGGATGCAGTAAGTTTGAAGCAGCAGTTTGCAAAGTGGTTTTTCTCTTTCTTCATGATTGATCAACCAGATGTGACAGCCTGAAGTTTCTGTGTATGTCTCATCAATTGTAGGTTAATTTAAAAGAAGAAGGAAGAGGAGGAGGAGGAGGGAGAGGAGAAGAAAGTTCTCTATCCTTTTATTTTCAAAAAGTACTATGAGTGGTGGCAGAGTCCATATTATTTAAAGCAACGGAAACTCACTTTTCTTTTTAGTTAAGAAGATGACTTCGTGGGGCATTTATAATTATGTAACAGAGCTGGGTCTTTCAGAGAAATTTTGATTTACTGCAAGACCACAAATGAGTGGTCACTGGAGTCGTTAGCTGAAGAAACTATAAAAGGAATGACAAACGGTATCTGTTCGCAGTGTCAGGAAATACAGAAAGTGGTTATTCTAGATGTCTGTCTTAAGAAAAAAAAAAGGCAATGACAATCCACTGTGCACCTGTAAGACCGAGTGCTACAGGCTTAAAATATTCAGTATCATTTAAAGACCCTGTCATCTAATTCCTACATTGAACAAAAATATCGAGACAGTTAAGAAAAAAAAAAGAAAACTACACCCTATATGTTTTTACTTTCTTGGTAAGAGAAGGATCACCAAGACCACATGTGCAGTAAGATCATTTCATTGAAAGACCAGTTACAATTGGAGAAAGATGATACAGAGAACCCTCATGCCTTTAATTTCTAGCAAATAAACACCTATTATGTTTCTCAAAAACTCATAACACAACACATTTTAACTTCCCTACCCTGAAAAAATTTCTCTCATTCCAATTTGGAAATGATCAGGATATAGTTAAATAAAATAAATGCTGCAATTAATCCACAGAGCAACTTGTAAATAAAAAAAAAATCTAATGGTGAGATGCAAAGGGAGCACTGAAAAGTCCTTTAAAAATAAGCCTATAGTAGGAGGGAAAAGGGCCTTTACAGTTTAAACACAAGATTAATGAGGTGCTGACACATTCATGCAGGCAAAGGGACAGATGGACCTGCCAAATCTTCCACCTTCCCAAATTGTGTCAACAAAACCCAGCTTGAATTTGAGACAGATAAACATGGAAAATGATTTTACACTTGGACTCAACCACCCCTTCCCTTTCAACCTCCTTCCTCACTCCCCTGACCCAGGGTAAGATGAGGAACAGGTATATTTAGAATTTTATGATATCTCTTATAATTAAAACTTTACTCTCTAGAACTGCACTAATACAGTAATCACACATGTGGCTGTTTAATTTTTAATTAAGTAAAATTTAAAATTCCATTGTTCCCAAGTTTCCATAGCCACATTTCAAGTGGTCAGTAGCTGCATGTGGCTGGACACCACTATAATAGGGCAGTTATAGAACACTGCAGAATATTCTACTGGACAGTGCTGCTATAGAATGGTTTTTTGTTTGTTTGTTTTTTGCGGTACGCAGGCCTCTCACTGTTGTGGCTTCTCCCGTTGCGGAGCACAGGCCCTGGATGCGCAGGCTCAGCGGCCATGGCTCACAGGCCCAGCCGCTCCGCGGCATGTGGGATCCTCCCGGACTGGGACACAAACCCGTGTCCCCTACATTGGCAGGCGGACTCTCAACCACTGTGCCACCAGGGAAGCCCTATAGAATGGTTTTGAAATAAATTGTTCCAACTTATTCATGAGGATGCCCAATTTATTCCTCCTGAAATAAGTATTAAGCCAGGTGGACATGTTTAGGGTCGTATACATATATATTTTTATCCCTGTATTTTTTGGAAGTAAATTTCTATTTGGGGGAGGGGCATGGCTTTTTAGTATAGCAATCCAGAGATGTGCTGATGAATACCCAGTGTGTTCCCTGGTATCTTCTGTTTGCAACCAACCCTCCAGGTGAGGGGATAAAAAGGGTGAAGGGAAGTCCACAGGTACCCACAGACTTCGGGGATTTTACAATGAAGTTTCTGACTTCTTGGCTCATATCAGTGGTTCAGAAATTTTCTCTGTTATATCCTGGATCTAAATTCCCTGAAGGTTATTACTTTTACTATCTACCCCCATCTATTTAGAATTAGAAAAAATTCAACACAAAATTTATGACTTTTGACTCTCAATCTTTCCTAGCTGATGTTGTCTTTGGCCAGCTTAACTTAACCTCTCTAAGCCCCAGTGTCCCTGACTCTCAAATGGAAATGATAATAGTACCTAACTCATAAGGTTACTGTGAGGCTTATATTATTTAAAGTGGTTAGCATGGTTTCCAGTTCTTATAGAGCAAATGTTAGCAGTGGTAGCATAGTTGTTGCTTTGTTGGTGATCTCATCAAAAAGTTCAGGAGTCTATAAACTGTTATTTTAAATACAAGGCTGCAGAAATTATTTCTTCTACATTCACTGCTCTATCAGTTTAACACTGAAATCTTACAAATTTAAAGACCTTCGTGCTCATGATATATAATTATATAATTTAGACCTCTTGTGAATTGCAAGTTTCAATGGTTTATGTAATTTTGCTCTCTATAAACCATCTTCCTATTGGCCTTTTACATTCTAGGCTTGAAATGAAATAAAACCTTACAGCTTTGAAAACAGTCCATAAATTTTCTGCATCTTATCAATGCAGTCTAGTTTCCCCAATACTTCATTTGAATGAGGGGTTCTCTGAGAGTTTTCTTATTGGTAATTATTTCTTTGCTATCATTCCTTAGGTTGTCCCTCTTCCCTTCCTATCAAGCCGGAGACTTTGTATGTCCCAACTATATTATCTCAGATTCATGAAGCATGATCTCTGTCTCATGAGCAGATTTTCAGAAAGACACAAGCAGCTAAATTCAGTCATGAGTGGCAGATCACATTAACAAAAGTAGCAGCTCATGTGGAAGAAGGGGTTAGGACAGAAGCAACAAAAAGAGTTGAAATCTGTGTCTTTAAATATTTCTAGAACAAATACAGTGCTGGGGGAAAATTAAATCATAAAAATATTTTCACTGTTTAAATTTAGAATATTTTGGTAGGCAGTACCTCTAAAATATAACCACTTTAGCAACTTAATTTTGAATAATGATTTAAAAATTATAAATCTTGGTTTTCAATGCTAATATATGATAATTCAGTGTAAGGAAATTAGTGCTAAAGTTGGTCTATTACATGGCTTCCTTACCTCGGGGTTTAGCTTATTCTATGTTTGCATTAATTCAGAGCCCTTAATAATGAGGCATGAAATGCACTGACCAGAAGTACATGAAATAAAAAGGCATTAAGCAACATTCCATGGAATAATACTCGACAATAAAAAGGAACAAGCTATTGATATATCTGGATGAATCTCCTGAGAATTATGTCAAGTGAAAAAGCCAATAACAAAAGGCTACATACTGCATATTATGGGCTGAATTTTGTCTCCCACAAAATTCATATGTTGAAGTCCTAATCCCAGAACCTCAGAATGTGACCGTATTTGGAGATAGGGCCTTTGAAGGGGTAATTAAGTTAAAATGAGGCTGTTCGGGTGAGACTTAATCTAATCTGATTGGTCTCCTTATAAGAAGAGGAAATTTGGGCACACAAGGTGTTCATGCAAAGAGGAAAGACCATGTGAGGACACAGTGAGAAGGTGGCCATCTGCAAACCAAGGAAAGGCCTCAGAGGAAACCAAACCTGCTGACACCTTGAGCTGGGACTTCCAGCCTCTCGAACTTTGAGAAAATACATTCCTGTTTTTAAGCCACCTGGTCTGTGGTATTTTGTCACAGCAATCATAGCAAACTAGTACACTGCATGATTCTATTTATTTATTCTTGAAATAGCAAAAGTTTAGAAATGAACAAAGTAGTGGTTGCCAGGGATTAGGGACAGAGGGAAGGTGGATGGGGCTACTATAGAAGGACAACAGGAGGGATCCTTGTGTGGACAGAAATATCCAATATCTTGACTGTGGTGATAGATACACAGACCTACACATGATAAAATTTTATAGCACTAAAAGCATACATACACAGATGAGTACAAGTAAAACTACTGACATATGAATAACATGGACGGACTGTATCAATATTTATATCCTGTATGAATACTATACGGTACAATGTAATATTGCCCAATAGTTTTGTAAAATATTACTATAAGGGTAGACTGAGTAAAGGATACACAGGATCCCTCTGTATAATTTTGAACAACTGCATGTGAATCTATGATTATATCCATAACAAAAATTTGACTAAATAAAAGGCATCAGCAACCAGAATGTCCTTCAATAGGTAAACGGATAAACAAACTGGTAATCCATAGAATGGAAGATGATGCAGCAAAAAAAAAGAAATGAGCTTATACTACCCAAAGCAATCTACAGACTCAATGCAATCCCTATCAAATTACCAATGGCATTTTGCACAGAACTAGAGCAAAAAATTCTACAATTTCTATGGAAACACAAAAGACCCCGAATAGCCAAAGCAACTTTGAGAAAGAAAAATGGAGCTGGAGGAATCAGGCTCCCTGACTTCAGACTATACTACAAAGCTACAGTAGCCAAGACAGTATGGTACTGGCACATAAACAGAAATATAGATCAATGCAACAGAATAGAAAGCTCAGAGATAAACCCACACACATATGGTCACCTTATCTTTGACAAAGGAGGCAAGAATATACAATGGAGAAAAGACAGCCTCTTCAATAAGTGGTGCTGGGAAAACTGGACAGCTACATGTAAAAGAATGAAATTAGAACACTTCCTAACACCATACACAAAAATAAACTCAAAATGGACTAAAGACCTAAATGTAAGGCCAAACACTATAAAACTCTTAGAGGAAGACATAGGCAGAACACTCTATGACATAAATCACAGCAAGATCCTTTTTGACCCACCTCCTAGAGAAATGGAAATAAAAACAAAAATAAACAAATGGGACCTAATGGAACTTAAAAGCTTTTGCACAGCAAGGAAACCATAAACAAGACAAAAAGTCAACTTATGGAATGGGAGAAAATATTTGCAAATGAAGCAACTGACAAAGGATTAATCTCCAAAATATACAAGCAGCTCATGCAGCTCAATATCAAAAAAACAAACAACCCAATCCAAAAATGGGCAGAAGACCTGAATAGACACTTCTCCAAAGAAGACATACAGATTGCCGACAAACACATGAAAAGATGCTCAACATTACTAATCATTAGAGAAATGCAAATCAAAACTACAATGAAGTATCACCTCACACCAGTCAGAATGGCCATCATCAAAAAATCTAGAAACAATAAATGCTGGAGACGGTGTGGAGAAAAGGGAACCCTCCTGCACTGTTGGTGGGAATGTAAATTGATACAGCCACTATGGAGAACAGTATTCAGATTCCTTAAAAAACTGAAAATAGAACTACCATATGACCCAGCAAATCCACTAATGGGCATATACCATAACTCAAAAAGATACATGTACCACAGTCTTCATCGCAGCACTATTTACAGTAGCCAGGACGTGGAAGCAACCTAAATGTCCCTCGACAGATGAATGGATAAAGAAGATATGGCACATATATATAATGGAATATTACTCAGTCGTAGAAAGGAACAAAACTGAGTTATTTGTAGTGAGGTGGATGGACCTAGAGTCTGTCATACAGAGTGAAGTAAGTCAGAAAGAGGAAAACAAATACCGTGTATTAATGCATACATGTGGAATCTAGAAAAATGGTACTTATGGACCCAGTGGCAGGGCAGGAATGCAGATGTAGAGAATGGATTTGAGGACACGGGGCAGGAACGGGAGGCTGGGACAAAGTAAGAGTGTAGCACTGACATAAACACACTACCAAATGTAAAATAGATAGCTAATGGGAAGCAGCCGCACAGCACAGGGAGATTAGCTTGGTATTTTGTGAGACATAGAGGGGTGGGATAGGGAGGGTGGGAGGGAGGCTCAAGAGGGAGGGGATATGGGGATATGTGTATACATATAGCTGATTCACTTTGTTGTACAGCAGAAACTAACACAACATTGTAAATCAATTATACTCCAATAAAAATGTATAAAAAATAATAAAATTTTTAAAAAAAGGAATGAGCTACCAAGGAACAAAAAGACATGAAGGAACCTTAAATGCAAATTGCTAAATGAAAATAGCCAACCTGTAAAGACTTTATACTGTATGATTCCAACGATATGACATTTTGGAAAAGGGAAAACTCTGGAGATAGTAAAAAGATCAGTGGTTGCCTGGAGTTTGGGAAGAGGTAGCGAGAGATGAATAGGTAGAGCACAGAGGATTTGGGGGGTGGGTAGGGAATGAAACCATTCTATATGATACTGTAATGGTAGATACATAACATCATGAGTTTGTATAAACCCAAAGAATGTACATCATAGTGAGTCCTAGTGAAACTATGGATGTTAATTAATAATTAACAATATTGTATATCAATATTGACACATCAATTGTAACACATGTATCACACTAATGCAAGGTGTTAATAATAAGGGAAACTGGGGAGGGGGTATTAAGGGAGTATTTGTGATCTCTCTGTACTTTCCCCTCATTTTTCTGTAAACCTAAAACTGCTCTACAAAATAAAGTCTACTGATCAAAATTCTACCCTCTACTTCACACAGCCCACATTCTACATCCAACCTGTCTACGGAACTACTCTTTATAGTCTCCTCCAACAAGCCACAAGGGATCCAAGAGGTCAGCCAATCTAGTGGCTTCCAACTACAAGTTTTCAAATGTTGTACTGGGGACAACATTTCAGAGAGGGCATCCTAAATTCATCCATAGTAAGGATGCATACCAAAATATTCAGTTACCTTCCTTTATTGATATGGGATCATAACAGTTCTATGTGGAAACACGGTTATCTCATGCACATGAGAAGCTCTAAATTGGCAGTTTCACATCACCTTGACTAATTTTAAAATAGAGAGTGTGATTCTTACTCAATAAATGCAATTACGTTGAAAAATGTGTCACCACAAGACATCTGTAGAAGAAAATCACAAAAGGAGTCCTTAGTAGTTATGATACTGCAAATTTGTCCAATGCCTCCTTTTACAGCTTGGAAAACTGAGGTCCAAGAGATTAAAAACACCCTCAAGGCCACAGGATAAATTAAGAGCAGAGGCAAACCCGAAGGGAAACTTCAGACTCCAGGCCCACTTCTCTCACTAACAGCTTCTGGCCTCTCAAGACAAGCTCCTGGCTTAGGCCCTCTCTCCCCTGCTTCTGGTCTCTTCCAGTACACTTCGCTGTGTCTATCTGGCTGACCACACTTTAGGTATTATTTACATAAAAATGGTCTGCTGCAGTTGGGTCTTCATTAACTCTGTCCTTTAAAATATCCTTGACTGATATGAAACGAGATATTCTCTGAAACCAGCCTGACTGCTAGTTTCTATCTGGTTGAAAGAGCCCAAATAACTCATTAAAAATTATGGAGGATGCATAAACCTACAGGATGTAACAGAGTGGAACTGCAGGAGTGAGGGAGCGAGTAGCTGAATTAAATCCGCCCTTTAAGGCTCAAGGCAAAAATCGCTCTTCTTTTAACAGTAAGACAAGAACAGACACTTCTAAATCCTCAGATTCTTGTGCTAGACTAATTTGGACTATTGGAAACTAGACTCAGCTTCTGTCTCCTGAACTGTGACACACTGTAGACATAAAAAGCTCATCATTGATCTGAACCTAGTTTCTCTCTCTCTGGATCAGGATACTTTTGATGACTCTTGATGGTGTCATTGGCATTTAACTGATGCTCTCCATTTATGTGTTCCCATTGGCCATTTTAAGTAGCAGTAAGCCCAAACATAACAGAACTTCCATGCGCGCTCTCTGCCGATGGGACCGTGGCACACAGGTATGGAAACTGGGAGAAAGAAAGTAGCATATTAGTCATCAGCTCAGTTTCCAGGGTCAGAGAGTGCTGAGTTTGAACCCCGACTCCATCATTTACCAGTCTGTAACCTTAGATAAGTCATTTAATCATAGGAATAAGTGCCAGGCATTATTCTATGTACTGGAGAAGCAGCAATGAACAAGACAAAGTATTCGCCCATCAAGAGCTTAGTTCCCATTGGGAACAAAAAAGGGTTTTCAGACAATAAATAAATAAGCAATGAAGGAAAATTTTGGAATGTGACAAGTTCCAAGAAGAAAATAAAATGAGGAGAGGGGGGTGACGCCTAGGTGGGAGCTACTTTTGAGTGGATGATTAGGAAGGCCTCTCTAAGGAGGTGACATGTTAGCTGAAATCTGAGTAATAAGAAGTATCCAGCCATTCAATGATATGGCAGAAGAATTTCCAGGGGGATGGAAAAGCAAGCGCAAAAATCCTGAGGCAGGAATGAGTTTAGTATATTTGGGGAAGAGAAATGATGGAAGACAAAGGCAGCCAATGTGCCCATTTGGAGGAAAGTAAACAAGGGGAAAAGGATAGAAAAATAAATAAAATTATATATGTAAAACACTTAGTACAGGGTCTCACACATACTAAGAGCTCTATAAGTTACAACCTAAAAAGTGGAAGAATATAAGAATACCTTCTGTTGGTAAGTCTCAGTAAGTGTAGGCATCCTCAGAACCAATATCCATTGGCAACACTGATCAAACCAAACACTTTTACATCTATCGTTTAATGTATTTTACATTTTTTTCAATAGCAACTGTAATTAATGTAGGAATTTATTTCCTCCTAGTGAAGAGCTACCACTCATCAAATCCCATTCATAAGGATTCCTTTTCAGTGATACATATTTTCTGCCAAGGCCCAGCATAAGGCTCATGCCAAAATACATATTTGCCCAGTAAGCCGTAATGGTTTAATATATCAGGTTGAAAATCCACCATTTGTATTTACCGTGTTATGTGAATTAATCCTATATTCTGAAACTATCATTAGAGCTGCTTTCAGTATAATTAATCAGCATGGTGCATCTTGAAATTATTCTGTAGGAAGAAAGTGATGGCAGCTCGGGCCCCTAGCGTTCTGTTGGTAAAGAATTTAATTGCAAGATGTGCTGTTTGTCAAAATAATATAAGACAGGGGGTGGGGACAGTGGGAGAGAAATAAAAGGGATAAGAATATTTCCTTCTTTATTTAAGCGCCTTTAAAAGCAGAACGGAACTGCAGGGTTTGGGCATATATTTTAAGAATCCTCTAATCATATACACTGTGGGCTTCTGAATAAGTTAACGAGGATTCTCCAAAATTTATAGAATTCACCCAAAAACGGGGGGCAGAGAGTTGCCTTTTAATGTCATTTACCATGTCATCATTTTTGAAAGACCAGACATTTTTGGTGGGAATTTGGGAAGAATAACCTGGTCGTTTCTCCTATTTCCTACCCCTCACTCCAAATGATTAGTAAGTGAAAGAAGATTGTTCATCTCCTCAGATAAATGTGAGATAAACATGAATTGGGGCCTTGTTGTTCTCTCTGCTCAAAAAATCCTTTTGGCTCTTCTCAGGATGAGTTATTCTTTTTTTTTTTTTTTTTCCTGGTACGCGGGCCTCTCACTGTTGTGGCCTCTCCTGTTGCGGAGCACAGGCTCCGGACGCGCAGGCTCAGTGGCCATGGCTCACGGGCCCAGGTGCTCCGCGGCATGTGGGATCTTCCCGGACCGGGGCACGAACCCACGTCCCTTGCATCGGCAGGCAGACTCTCAACCACTGCGCCACCAGGGAAGCCCTAGGATGAGTTATTCTTATCCATTATCTTGGAGTTTAAAAGTCCCCTCCTCAGAAGTTTTCCCTGGTCACCTGCTTTAAAGTAGGTTCCCATCCCTGATCCCACACTGGTATTCTCTCTCATAATATCCTGTTTCACTTCCTTTATAGCAATAATTAAAACTTTTAATGATGTGTAATTATTTGTACACAGCGTAGCAGCTGATGGTAATCGTTCCTTATATATCCATTTTCTCTTCTTCTTGGGTGGTACAACTAGACACTCTCAGGTCCCTCTGTGGTTACACATGGCTGTGTGACAGACTTCTAGCCAGTGGAATGTGGGCAGATTTGACAAGGATCACTTCGAAGACCAGGGTTTAAGAAGTCCACGTGCCCCCTGCATGTACTCTTTACCCTTCAACTGGATGGATGGAGACAACGAGGTTCTAGGAAATGGTGGAGACACAGGTCCCCAAACTACTTCATGTATAAGATCTGCTCACCAACCAGGAACACCTGCCTTGTACCATTACACTAGCAAGAAACAACCTTCTCTTGTACACAAGCCATTATATATTCTTTGGTCTATTTCTTACAGCAGCTAGTATTAACCTAACTAATAGACCCTGACTAGAATATAAGTTTCATTAGGGCAAACACTCAGTCTTTTTTGTTCATCACGGTACACTCACCACCTTCCATGTCAATAAATACTACTGAGTGCAGGCATGCATGCAGGAACAAAGATATATTACATTTATGTTCACATGTAGTTACAGAGCTAACATTTATACACAGATAGAGATTTACATCCTATGGAAAACTTTGTTAAAGAGATAAGATGAACCTGGAAATTTACTTCCCAGTCTCCAGGTATTATGGTATCTACTGTGATGACAGCTTGTACCCAATTCTTGTTCCTCCCCTCAACACCCCACTCCGCCAGCCCCAACAAGGAAAGCTATTGATAAGGATTTAAATCTTAACCTAGAATTGTCTAGCTCCTGTCAGTTAAAAACGAGACCTGTGACATGGCTTTAACACAGTCCTTTGACATTAGCGTGTTTTTAGTGTCAAGATGAAGAAATGGGCTCATTTAGTCACAGTGAAATTCTCCCTGTCATGAGCTGTCTTCATTCACAGCTTTCCCTCCTACTCTCTTCCTCCCCATGTCCCCACACCCGCCAGAACTGAATGAAGCCTGTATCCACTGTTGTATTTAAGCAAGTTTGTTACCCTAACCACAGCCTGGGGATTTCAAAAGAAAACATCCATTATAAAAAAAGAAAAAAGAAAAAAGATTGTACCAGATTCTCTACAAGGTTTATTCCATACTGCCTTAAAATATGAACACAGCCGAGCTCTACAGAAAGTGATTAATTTCTTGAAAACGCTAAGGTCACACTAATTGACATGACCTGTGTAATTAAGCAGTCTCTGTTTACACACCAGAAGCTCAGTCGCTGTGAGTCTGAGTTTGCTTGACAGAATGTCTTTACATGTCAAGAGATCAACAACCTTTCTTATGTCCTCCTCAGTCACCTACACAGGCCCCTGATTGCTGTTCAGAGGAGACACGCTCTGGCACGGCTGCATGAAGATCAGGCTGGCCTGGTAAGCATACAAAACGGGGTGAGAGAAAAAGCGGCTCCCACGACAGGTGGGGGGAGCCCACTGAATTGGCAGAAGAGTGCCTTCTCACTCAGATGTCTCCAGGCCTCCGGTTTTCAGTATGATGGGGAAAAGTCACATTGAGATGTAAAGAGTAGGAGGGAGTTTTCTTGTGCCCAAATGACACTCTCTCACTCCCCCCACCCCCTGCCCAGAGGCAACAGTGACATCAAAATATTTGAAACCAGGGCTTCCCTGGTGGCGCAGTGGTTGAGAGTCCGCCTGCCGATGCAGGGGACGCGGGTTCGTGCCCCGGTCCGGGAAGATCCCACGTGCCACGGAGTGGCTGGACCCGTGAGCCATGGCCGCTGGGCCTGCGCGTCCAGAGCCTGTGCTCCGCAGCGGGAGAGGCCACAGCGGTGAGAGGCCCGCGTACCGCAAAAAACAAAAACAAAAACAAAACAAAACAAAACAAAACAAAACAAAAAATATATATATATATATATATTTGAAACCAGCTTCCTAATTAGCGTACTATGAGAAAAATGATGGAAATCAATGACTATTCATAGGAAAAGTTCCACCAGTGTTTCTAGGACACACCTCTGTCAGCCAGGGAAGCTGCAGGGAAGACTAATCCTCCCGCGCTTGATTTAGTCCTAACAGTTGGGAACTTCAGTGTGATTTCTGAACAGAGCTCTCTGAGCTGCCAGGGGCCACTGGACTCAGGCTTCACTTGGTGAGGGGGTCTTTCCTGCCCTGGAGAACCGGCTAAAACCTCCATCAATTAGGTGAAGCACAGGCAGTTTTCTGCGCAACAGCTTCTTTCTCTAAAGTTCATGCGAATAAACACTGACCAACACTGTGGCTCTGATCAGAAAACAGTGCTCAAGTTCTTCCCCTTCCACACAACTCCACGCACTGCTTGGTGAGCTTTCCTGGCATCCCGGTGTCCTTCATGCAGACGGTATCCTTAGGTTCTATTCAGGGCAAATACCCCTTTTGAAAATGCTCCTCAGCTTTCCCAGGATTCTAACACATATTCATGGGTAGCCACTGGGGCTCTCAGGTGTTGAGAAACCTCTTTACTGCCTCACTAAGTATCTGCCTACAGGCTCCGGACAAGTTATTTACTGTCCCATGACACTAGAGAACATCTGAGTCGGACTGACTGGGATGAATCACTGCCTCACTACTTAGTAGATGGATGACTTTGGGCAAATTGCTTAACTTCTCTAGACTTCAGTTTCCTCATCTGTAAAATGGGAATAATCCCTATTTGCACATTCCTAAACCCTATATATTGTGAAGATAAATATGGTAACTCATGTAAAATACTTAGCACAGTACCTCTCACATAGTGAGTACCCGATAAATGTTAGTTTCATCATCATCATTACGGACAATGTCCATAGTCATACATCAAGGTACACACATGGACACATATAGTTATACATATGTCTATGGAACACCCTGAATGCAGACACAAATGTAAACAGTCATCTCCCCAGCACTTAAGGCAGTTGGGAATGAGCCCAGGCAGGGAACACAGGAAGAGACGCCAGCTTGGGGTGGAGGCTCACACACACAGAAAACGAGGCTGACAATGGAGTTTAGGGCTCATTGAGTTTAAGTTGCTGGATATTACCAGGGAGAGTCGGAGGTCATCAGGTATAGGACTAAACCAATGATTCCCAAGTAGGGGCAATTCTGCACTCCCACCCCCACAAGGGGACATTTGTCGATGTCTGGAGACATTGTGGTCTGTCATGACTGTGGTGGGGGGATGGTCTCTCTACTGGTATCTAGTGGGTAGAGGCCAGTGACATCTACTAAACATCCTATGATAAACAGGACGAATCCACCCCCACCTCCAAACAAAGGATTATTCAGTCTAAAATGTCATTTGTGCCAGGCTGAGAAACCCGATACTGAACTAATGACCCAGCTTTAGTTTACAGCAAATATTCTCTCCAAAAGCTTACATTTATATTTGATCATGTGCAAATTAGTTATGCTTACAAAATACTGTCTTTTGTGAAATCAGCAGAATCATCATTTTTACTCCATTTTACAGTTGAGGAAATTGAGGTTTTGCAGAAATCTAACTCACGCCTCCTTGACTCAATAGCCCTTATGCTAAACAAGAATAACTATTTTGTCTGTAAAAATAAAGCTTTCTAGATACTCTCAAAAATAATAGACTGAGTTGGTTCTCATCTCATCCAAGAGCTACATTCCTATAATTCGAAGCTTTCAGACATTTCACTGGCAGGTCCTGTGAGGAAAAACAAGGCCCCAGAAATCTTACACACACACTCTTTTAGATTCCTGGTGTCACCAAAGTCCATTTCTAACTTTTCTGCCCTGAGAAGCACAGCAAATTTGATCCCAGTATTCATAAGGCATCACACATGTCTACTAGACACGTTTATTACACATCAATTGGTTCGTGCTTGGATATGCCTTGTTCTTAATCCAAGTTTGGTCAAAGGAGATCTATGGCCCATTTCAAGGCCAAGGTAAGTGACAACACAGTTTATACTGAAACCCAACCTCATGTTCCAAGACACTCAGCAACACATACTTAATAGCATCACATGTTTCACCAGCAAAGCTGACTCCAACTCAACACAAAATGTCCTGGGTGGGAATGAAAGCACCCAAGTCTACCCGCTTTGGTCAGAAGCTCCCCAGGAGAAACATTTTCCAGGACACTAGGAATCTAGGGATTCTCCCCATTTATCTGTCAGGACATAAGGTGGCAAGGCCAAATGATTTCCAGAACTGCTTCAGAATCTCAGGAGAGAATGTCTTCTTTCTACTGAATTTGTTCTTTCATGAGACTACTGAGTCTCACCTATTAAAAATAATCATCTTGTGGGAGGGAGGGAGATGCAAGAGGGAAGAGATATGGGGATATACATACATGTATAACTGATTCACTTTGTTATAAAGTAGAAGCTAACACACCATTGTAAAGCAATTATACTCCAATAAAGATGTTAAAAATAATAATAATAATAATAAAAATAATCATCTTGGAGACTAAGAGATCTTAACATCCAAAAATCAGTGCCCAGAATCATCCCTTCCCTTTCTCCCATCAGAGAATATGCAGCTAAAATTTGTCAAGATCCTCTCAGACATCATATATTTCAATCTACACTTAAAGCGGACTAACTATACCTAAGAACATACCTTAAACACCATGCTATTTTTCACTGACAGACCCCATGGGCATCCATAGATAAATCATTACTCTGGCGGAGAAACTAACATTGACCATGCAAATGAGTTAGTCATAAAATCAGACGGAGAGCAACACAAGGGTCTAGAACCTTGCTACTCAAAGTGTGGTCCATGGCTTTGCCATCACTTGGGAGCTTGTTAGAAAGGCAGAATTTCAGGCACATCTCACACCTCAATTAGCATTTTAACAAGACCCCCGGAGGATTCTCAGCACTTTAGGGCTTGAGAAGCATGTATCTAGAACTTAGCAACCCTTCCTAAAACCCAACCACCATGTCTGTGTCTTGGAAGTTAACACATGTATTTTCACATCTTTTTTCCTTTAGTAAATGTATAATTATATGAGGCTAACATACCACTCATGCTTTAAATGGTGGCAGATATGACTGATGCTTGAAAACATTTACGTGTTGCTGTACAAGGACATTTCTGAAACAGACTGAGTGTCACCCATACCGCCCTAGATATGCCCTGCTTCTTCAGGGGTCCACTTTTAATAGATAATTACTGACAACAATTTCCAAGACTGGAAAAGGGAAAGAGAGAGAAAGGAGGGAGGAAGGTGACATCATTCCAAAACAGCACAAAGGTCCTATTTACCAGTTTTCTACCTGTAGAACTTTCGGCAAAGGATGCATCACTTTGTATGTACTTCACTTAACCTGCAGTGGTTTAAGCTCATGAGTCCGTTTGGGAAGCCAGACTAGGCTCAAAGGGTACCATTGCTTCAACCAGTGAACGCAGGTGGCTCAGTCCTAATTCTTCTCTAATATAAACAACAACTTCTAGGGTACCCAAAGTCTCACCTGCTCTTCACCTCTGGGAAAACCATGATACTCTGTTTCTTCTCCACCTAAGACTTTTTTACCCTCTCCCAATACTCATGTCATTATTGAGGTATAAGAAAGACAAGACAGACCAACCTGGAATCTCCGCATGTCACGTGGGTTTCCCGCATTCTTTAGGCAATTTTGGTTACACTTGAGGAAAAATTTCAAGAAGAACCTGTGAAGAAACAGATTATCACGGTTAGCATTTCAGTCCTGACACAGAAGGGAAAAAAGTAGTAAGTCACTTCTGGGTCATGCATTCTATTCTCTGCACGTTTCCTGAAATATTCAGAATGATGTTAGAGCCAGTATTTTGTTTAAAGCTTTAGCCTTTGTTTTGCATCCAAGCTGGACCTTCTTTATGAAGAGAATGCTCTCCGTGCTGCCAACAGATGTCACAAAAGAATTAAGCCCCCAAGGAAGTATTTTCACTCATAAAGAGGGTAAGTCTTCCCGATAATTTAAGGCAGGGTCCAACTGGAGATAACTGCCTGAGAATTACTCAGAGTCCCCAACAACAACATGTAATTTAAGCCCCGTAAATTCACAGATGATGAACCGGCAAGATACATGCTAGATGAATGTAAGGAGATGGTAAACACTTTTTATCTTAGCATCTCCAAATAAAATATTCTATTTAGGAGTACTTATGAGAAGTAGGTAAGATTCACATACTGACTGAAGCCCTTTGGCTTCTTGAACATATCCCATACGTTTTCCTTACATGCATGCTATAGACAAAAGCTATTTGTGATGGAAGAAGGAACGTCCTGCCTCACTGCCACCTTGATCTCTGAATTGATTCTAGAGTGAGATCCATGGGTTTTACTGGCTAGGGTGACCAAAGGTCCCAATTTGCCAGGAATAATTCTAGTTTACACCAGCTGTATTAGTGTAAGTATGAACAGTACCCACTTTAACTTTCAAAAGTATCCTGGTCTGGGTGATAAATTAGATGAGTTATTTCTATATTTCTTAGCTGGCAGTTGTTAAAGTTCATCACGGAAAGGCAGCAAGGATCAAAAGTGTCCAGTTAGGGCATTCTTGTTGGCCACCTACAATTAAACTTCTCCACCTGCCTATGTTTGGGGAAAGAAGCATTTTAAAAGCTGCCGAAAGTTCTTCATTCCTTTTTACTTTTAGTGCTGTGAATTTCAGGCCCAAATATTTTCCCAAAATATTACACTGTATTAAAATGTTGATTAGTTCAATTCCCATAGGAATTTTCTTGTCTTCATCTTTTCTCCACTTCAAGTCTACACTGGAGTAAAATCCCTACTTCAATACACATAATTTGTGAAGAACTATCACTCCAGGATGCCTCAGTCTGGACTTAGCTCTGAGTACAAAGCCTATCGACCAAATAACACCTCTGTAATGACAGCATAGCACAAAGATGCACCAAATTCAGCCAATTTCTGAAAACCAAACTGAGAGATAGCCCAGCAGAATCTCTCTCCTCCCTGGTCTCTTAGAATCTGCCAAGAGGGAAGTATGGCGTGGGAATAACTCTTTGAAGAGAGACAATGACTTTGCTAACCCAAAAATAACATTTTAAAATGTAAACATCTTCCTGAAATGGCTCTTTCAACATCATGCAACATTCAACTGCCCATCAGTAAAAGCTGGCTTCTGAACGATCCTTCATCCCTACTTCCAGGTTCTCTTCACAGAGGCCAAAGTTTATCAACATTTTGAACAAGACAAATGACTCATGGAACACTGCTGAAACCCAACTGTGTCAAATGAAATCCAGCTCAAAGAGCAACAGTGTCATTCCCTAGCCCAACTGGCCATGCTGACTCCTGACTTCAGTCGTAGTCTGCGGGAAAGGAAAGGAGTTTGAGAGAGTGGTCACAATCCTAAGTGCCTCTGCACTGTCCCTTTCCTCTGAACTCTCAGAGGCAAATGCTGGGTAGTCCTAGTGATCACACACCGCTGTCAGACTCTGTTTAATGTGGTGGAGGTCGGGACGGTGAGTCTGCCATCTTGCTGGGGTTCAAGCCTACATCCAAAGACACCTGAGATGTGAAAACTGGCTGCTTCTTCCAAACATAGCTGGTTGGAAGGGAATATTTAAAAGCCACCCAAACCCCAGGACAGGGCTGATTATCACTAAGTTGACAGTAAGAGTCAGCTTGGTATGATAGAAAAGCCACAACCCTTAGAAATACCCAGAATGGGATTCCCATCCAAACTCTGACAGGTACTGCTGTGTGACTTTGATAAATAGCTGAACTTCTCTGCATCACACTTTCCTTATCTATAAATTGGGTATAATACCAGTCCCTACCATATAAGGCAAATGTGAAAATTAACTGCAATGATGCATAGTGTCTGGAACACAGTAAGCATGGTGATGGTGGCAGTAAAAATAATCATGTCTTTCATGTATTAGGTGCTTACTTTGTGCTCAGAACACTAAGAACTTCAAATTCGTTTTCCCAACTCAAGCCTCCTAAATAAACTCTAGTATTAATCCCATTTTATTGATGAGGAAACTGAGGTTCGGAGAAGTTAAGTTGCCCAAAGGTTATTAAATGTGAATTGACTCTAATGTGCACAGAGCCTGTGCTTTTAACCATTATGCTGTAGTAGTTTTAATAATAATAGAAGTACTGCAGTATTGATATTAATACTAATTGTACCATTGACAGCAACTGTACTATAATGGCAATTGCACAAATAAGTGTAATCATAAGAATAATTATTAGTACGATTATTTCCACTCCGTCAACATGAATATTGTGGAGGGAGACGTCGCTGCCTTTCTCCATCCAGTGGGCACCCGGCTCCCATTCCCAGTTCCCCAGGGTTGATAATATTTGCTGCCTGTGTGTGTTTAAGCCATTTGAGCCCAGACTCGACAGCCAGATTCAGGTTGTGTTAGAAGGAACTGTCAGCACACCCTCTGACATCTTCAAGTCAGACAACTGCTAGCCACCGTGAGGGGGTCCATCTGGTGCCAAAATGGATTTTGAAAGACCGGCAAACAGGACACTAGCTCTGCCAGAGAGAAACAGAATCAAGGGAGCAGGGGATCTTCTGTCTCAGCGATGAGCCGGGGCAAGGCACCTGTCACCAGCCCATCGTTAGCACAAAAGCTATGCCGGGCACACACCAGATCCCCATTACCCTAAGCAGCCCTGTCACTTGGCACGCTGGCAGAATCTCCTGCCCGCCCTCTCAACAGCAGATCACTAGCTGAAACTGAAGTCTTGACCATCTGTCGTGGGGAAGAGACGGCATCAACTGGTGCCTGGGGCCTCGCACAAGCCCTTATGTGGAAAAGACACTCTGAAGGGCCAGTTCTTTTGGAGAAAGGCAGCCCTACCCCAGGGGGAACATCAGGAACTCTTTCAAAGTTTTCCCCCAAGTAGATGCCAAATGTCTGACCCTTTCGGATCACACTTCCTTAAAGGAACTGAGAGGAGTTAGAAGCAGGAGTTAAAAATATCCCCACCGAGACACGAAGTTGGACATGGTACACAAACTTGGGGGATGATTTATCAGGCTGTTTTTAAGGCATTTGTAAACCTGGGGGACACGTGCACTTCTGCTGGCCTATGGAGAAGATCTCAGATTCCGAGGGGGTGCTTTGAACAAAGCGGAGGTTAGTGTAACTCAAACCCTCACTTTTGTCTAACAAATTACCACATTTTGAGTGTCGGGTGTGTTTGATAACGTTGTTGGAGGAAAGAGTGTGCAGCCTTACCCCAACCGTGGGAAACTGACCTAAGGCAGGACAAAGCCCCTATTGACCCTTTAGCATTCCAAAGAGTTCCATAAACTACAGGAAACAGCCCAACCAGGACCAAACTCCAGGGTTTTTTTTTTTTTGGTAGGGGGGAGGAGTGGCGAGAAACCTGACACCTTTCCGTTAATTTTCCATACGAATAATATCTTGTGTTCATACAGTGTTATATTATCCAAAGCACTTATATACCCAGAATCTCACTAAATACTCACAAAAGTCCTACAAATTAGGCAGGCCAGGAATGATCAACCCATTTGAATGGTAAAAAAAAAACTAAGACTCAACAAAATTAAGATATTTATCTACAGTCAAAACTAAACTAATACCCTATATTAGCCCAAAGGACTCATCATGGTATGAATTTTCTCCGTGATTTACAGGACTTTATAAGTGACCAAAACCAACACTGAGTCTACCTTCCTCGTCGTGCATGTGGGAAAATTGAGAGATCAGAAGACACGACAATACTCACACAGTTATAATCATTCTGAGAGATAAAACTATAATCCACATGTCCTGACTTCTAGTTGCATGATTTTTCCAATACAGCGTTAGCTTTTCAAAAGCCAACCCAATAAAAGCTCAACACCGGAGCTACTGCACTACTTAGTCTACTACCTCAATTAGGAAAGTGACAGTCATAAAACCAAAAGTGACATCCTACTGAAAGTTGTGTTTAGGTTCACCAATGAGGCTAACGTAGGACATTACCCATCGCTGAACATTAACTGAACCGACCACACACATTTGTAGAACATAACTGTTTATTCAGTGATTTCCTTGTGTCACATTTTACCAACCAATAGATATTCAGTATTAGGAGCACCTTTCATGTGACAAGCACAGTGCTGGATACCAAAGGTACCACTAGGCTCCCCCAAAAGGAAAGTTGATGAAATTAGCCAAGAGGATATGACCCATCCATATGAGGACGTAAAATAACAAAAAATTATCTCTGTATACCCAGCACATGGCACAAGACTCAGAACCAATGGGTTTTCAGTAAATATTTGTACAACTAAACAGAATCCAGGACCTCCTAAGGGTAGAAATGGGAACATTCTAAAATGAACACAGCAGTAGAGTATATTGGACAGGAGCCTGGGTTAAAGGTAAGACAAGCCTGGGTAAATTTCTACAATTCCCTGAACCTCAGTGGCCTCAATAAAACATGGGAATAACAGTACCTCCCTCCTAGCAACATGGTGTGGCTTTCATCATAATTCTAGCTTTACTCTTTAATTAACTGTGTGACTTTAGAAAAGTTACTTAACCTCTCTGTGCCTCAATTTTCTCATCTGTAGAATGGGGACAATAAAAGAAACTACTTCAGAGGGTTATTGAGAATTAAATGAGTAATATATGTGGAGTGTTTAAATAGTACCTGCCATAGAAGAAGAGATAATTATTTTCATTATCATTTGTCCCTGGCCACTGCTCACTGCCTAACACTCGGAGATATTGAGATTTTTTCAGGTACAGAAAGTATTCTTCTCTCTTTGAATGCTACGGTTAAGAAAAGAAGCCAAGATCTATGTAACTGACGAGAACTATAGGTTTCATTGAGTGACCTACAAAAAGAAATAAAAAAGAAACCAAAGAGAGATAATAATGACTACAGCAGCTCTACCCAAAGGCCAAGACACAAAGGAGAGAGGCAGTAGCTTAAATCACAGAGGAACTCCAGCTAGTCACAACTGAAGGGCATACACAGTAAAACCGTCCATTAGGCAACAGCTTATACATCATTAATGATTATGCAAAGTGTTGCAATAGATCTGGGCTGAGCAGGTTGAGTTTTCACCTCCCCCACCCAAATTCTGAAAAATCATGTCTTTCAGCCGCTCTCATAATGTCCAGGCTGGAAAGGAAAAGCATCAAGGCACACCTAAACTAAGACATAAAAGCCCATTTGCAGTCTTAAGCCTCCCTGAAAGTTCCTCTGACTTATGCCCACAGATGGTTATGTGGCAGACGATCCTTCTCAAAGATATTCAAGACACGGAGACTCACTCTGGCCCAGTGAAGGAAACAGCTGTGTGGAAACAACTGTGGGGTCCCTTCTGTGTGAAATTCAAGCTGTTCCCACACACACTCGCTGGAGGGTAGAGAGAGAAATGCCTCATGATTCAAAGGGCCTCTTTGGAGGAGTCCCTGTCATAGACTGAGCCATTCTCTTTGCTTTGACGGCGAAGCGCAGAACTGCCCGCTCCAGGACCAGATCTACTGCCCAGATGTAACCAAGGAAGACTTTCCAGGAGTACAAGGATTCTCTCAAATTAAAAATATTTAACCAGAAAGCACCCATCCCTATCCAGACCTCCCGAGATGCCAGAGACTGTTTCAGAAATGCCATCAGTACTCCATGGGAGCCCGCCATGAAGACGTAAACACGAGTCCATGGCCACTGCCATGAAAAATAGATCTCCCTTCAAAACAGGGGACGAAAACAGCTAGAAAGAGAAAACTTTATTTTCAGTGTCAACACTTTTGGGTTCCTAGTCCACAGGAAAAGTTGTAGAGTACAGTTCATGCATGTGAAAATATGATACCCCTAAGTCTGCCAAAATCCTAGCGATGCCACCAGGGCAGGCTGAGGAGGCTGAACCTCTGTGAGGGCAAAGGTTTCTCACTGCCTGGCTGACCTCCTCTCCTTTCCTGATATTCAAGTACGCTGCTGAGAGAGGACCTGCCTTGACTCAAACCCCCCCAGTTCTGTCTGAGAGATGAGGAAGGCAGGAAGGGGAGAACGAGGATCACAGAGAGGCTTCTACGCAGATGAGGCGCATTCTCTCGTCCCTTCCCGCAGTGGAAGGTGGAATGATACCAAGCTGTGGCTCTATCTTGGGGATCCCAGAGGGAGAGCATGTGCTGCCCCTATTCTTGGCCACTGACTTCAAGGAGTTTACCTTTTCCCCTGGCCAAGGTCTCTCGGATCTTAGACATTTCTGGAAAGTGTTCTCAGCCTGAAGGGACGAACATGATCAACTTGAAAAGCATCCGTGACCTCAGAGCTCAAGCTGGGCCGTAATGGAAGGACATAATTAGTGGCAAGGATTTACCAGAAAGAAAGAAAAAGGTGTTTGGGATAGCATAGCAGCAGAATAAAGAATTTAAAAATAGTTTTCAGTAAAAGGACCCACAACAAACAGGTCTCCTGGCGCTCAAAGTCAAATCTGAAAGGTGGGGAAAAAGCACCAGGAAAGTGAGAGGGGAGGACAGAATAACCAGTGGCCAATGGGGAAAGAATAAATCACCATTCTTTAGAAATGACATGGAGAAGGGAAGCCAGAGCAAGGGTGCTGTAGCTTACACCAACTGCTACAAGGTTAGACTGGATATTAAATGAGAAAGCATCACACATCCAAAGAACTGTAGAACTTGGTGTGGCAGAGCAGGCATTCATCTTCAGGGATATTCTTTTATGAAGATTACTCAAATGCCAAGTGTTTCTTGCTTAAAATGTGTTAAGGTACAAACCCTGGCTCTGGGCAGACATTCTGAGTCACCCTAGTAGTTTGATTTGCAGCAGGAATGAGGCAAATAACAAAACCAAGTATTGTCCATCGACGGAGGAATGCATAAAGAAGATATGCCACATATATACAATGGAATATTACTCAGCCATAAAAGAGAATGCAATAATGTCATTTGCAGTGACATGGATGGACCTAAACATTGTCATACTGAGTCAAGTAAGTCAGACAGAGAAAGACAAATATCATATAATATCGCTTATATGTGGAATCTAAAACAATGATACAAATGAACTTATTTACAAAACAGAAATAGAGTCACAGATGTAGAAAACAAACTTATGGTTACCAAGGGAGGAAGTGGGGAGGGATAAATTGGGAGATTGGGATTGACATATACACACTACTATATATAAAATAGATAACTAATAAGGACCTACTGCATAGCACAGGGAACTCTACTCAATATTCTGTAAATGACCTATATGGGAAAAGAATCAAAAAAAGAGTGGATATATGTATATGTATAACTGATTCATTTTGCTGTACAGCAGAAACTAACATAACTTTGTAAACCAACTATACTAATAAAAATTAATTAAAAACAAAACAAAAAACAAACCCAAGTATTTTTCCTTCTTGGGGCTGGGCATAGACTGAGAATGTATTTGTCTTAAACTGTTTCCATTACAAGGATCATGATCTGCAATGAATCACATGGCACAGAGTTCCTGCAGACCCAGGGATAGGATCTGAGACAAGCATTTCTGGGTCACTGGTGCAAATCCTTCCCCAGGCTGGCAAAGATGCAAACATAGTGGCAACTTTGTTTCAATAACAATGGCCCATCCCACAAAGCCCGGCCTAAAAGGTGAAGTAGGAGGAGCCTCAACACCTCAACTTAGCAGGTACTACAGCAGACACATGAGTGTACCCTGTACAAGACACTGCTCTGAGTGCTTTACATGTATTAATCCATTCACTCTTCACAACAACCCTATGAAGTACTATCTCAATTCTCATTTTATAGATAACACTACTGAGGGGTCATGAGATTTGTCCAGGGTTTCCTATCAAGTAAGTGGTAGAGCTGGGATTTGAATGTAGGCAGTTTGGCTCCAAAATCCACATCCATGAAACTACATTCCTTTGTATGTTATATGTATGATAGATATTATGGGAGTACAGATCATTGACTATATCTAGCTATTCTCTTATCAGCATCATCAAATTCATTCAAGATTAGAGGTGAAGTCACCATACAAATTTCTGGTATTGCCACTAGAATATTCCCAATTATAAATGTTAATGTGTTTCGATTTTGCTTATGAACACCCTCGCCTATTTCAAATGCATTTTAACCACAATTAATGACCAGTGGGTCTGGTAATAGAGTCAAACCAGGTTCAGAGAATGATGGCCAAAGCAAAATCAGTGTAACTTGGGTCTCTTGGGAGGACTCAGTGAACATCACCTTAAGGATTTAGTTATACTCTCTGTGGTTACCAGTTCCACAAGTCACTATCTTTGAATGTCTTTCTTGCAGACAGAAAGCCACAGGTTGAAAATAAAAGGCTTTTAGTACCCCTCTGTTTAATACCTATGTGTATAAAATTTTAAAGCAGACTCATTTAGAATCTGATGTTACAATTTCACTTTTCCTCCTAAGGACTCTAAGAGTTTCGATATTAATTTCCCCTGCGGAGGTGACCGACACCAGAGAAAGATCAAGAAGTTCAAATCCACAGTAACTGAAACATGAGGGTTTTTTTGAACACCCAAGTCACTATTGTTTTTCAAGACTTTATGAACTGTAAATGTTCAGTGTCATTCATTTACTCAATCAATAAATAAATACCAACTGTACTAAGATCACACTGACTATGGTTCAAGTTTTTCTCCAAAGGGGAAAAAAAAAACTTTTATTTTTAAGGAAACCACTTAAAAATAGAATTTCCAGAGGAAAAAAATGGACTCTGCAGGTGATAGGGTTTTTGAGTAATTACCAAGAAAGGTTGAATACTCGTAAAGTATTAATCTGTTGTGAGTGTTCCGGCGATGGCTGGATCAGGGGATTGGTCAAAGTCCCTAATAATGTCAAGATTTTACCTTTCCAGGCACATTGGTCCCCTACTCTTTACGTTCCTGCATTCTTCGCTTCTGTCACGTCGAGATACACCCCGCGCCCTGAACATGAAGTTTCCTTCCTGCCTTCCCCAAAGGCTGGATTCCTGGGTCTGAAATGCCTTCCCCAACCCCACACCATCTCACCCTCCCATAATCCGACTTATCTTCCAGGTGCAGTTTAAATGCACTGAGCCCAAGAACCTCAGCTAGAATTAATCATTCCCTCCTCCACTCTGCTACAGCTCTGGTCACACTCGGTCTTCACATTCTGTACTCCAGTCACTTGAGTAATCATCTACCCCCTCCATAGCACTGCAGACACCTTTAGAGTGCCTCCGTCTTCCCCACAGCACCAGGTACAGCTGTATTTGGAAAACAGTAAGTAAATATCCGACTTGATGGACCGTTAGTATTAACGGCAGTTAACTTTGAATTACAGCACAAAGATGACATCTTTCTTTTTTCCACTTTTTTCTTGGTTTTCTGAATTTCTTCTGAATAGGCATTACTTTAAGAAAAGACAAACAACTTAATTTTTGTAAAAATTGAAGTGAATATCATTCAGAATAGAACCTAGGGAATGCTGCCCCCATTCTGCAAGGGATAAATTAGGAACTAAAAAGAATGAGTGTCTTTGCCAAAGTCTTTATGCTCTAAGATATGGCAGTTAATTCAAATGAGAACACCGAAGAGCAGTCCATCTCATACTCTGTAAAATGTAGGTCATTTATTAGTTTCTCATATGCATAATTCATAAAAGAGTATCAGCTGGGCAGATTCCACACCATTGGTATCCTCAATTTCTTACTTTAAAATTCCTCAACATCAAAGTTTAAAATATTTTATTTAAGTTAAACTTGCCATTTGTCTTAAAGCATTTAAGCATAACCCAAAGGGACAAAATGTCATGTAACTAATAGTATGAAATGGATCACCTCTCTCCAAAATTCTACATACCCTTCTGACGACTTCATTGAAACCCAGTGGTTAAAGCTCTTGGTGATTTGCTATTTCTTGGTTCAGCCTATTTCTTTAAGTTATCCATTAAATTATTCAGTCCCTCCTTCATTAAGTATTAACTAAGCACCTACTACGTGCCAAGCTCAAGCACAGAAGACAACTTCACCCCTGCCCTTATAGAAGCTCAACAAAGTGCAGGCCACCTGTGTCAGAATTAACTGGGAAACTTGCCCTGGTGGGAGTAAGCTAGGGGATGAGATACTCAGATAATTCGGATATACACTGAATGTTGAGCCTTGATATCTAATTTATTTTTTAAAGTCAAAAGTCATGTCAATACCATGTGACAAACGCAGTTATACACCAGAAATAGTGAACTGCACAGAAGGGATGGACATCTAATCATGTGTCATTGAAACCAGGTGTAAAAACTTATGTCAAATCACCTCTGAGTAAGAAGAAAAATTAAATTCATTCACCTACCCCACCTCCTGTCCAATATAAGCCACAGAGAAAGAAAGGAGTTCCTGGTTGCCAGGGAAAGCTGTGCTTGACAAATTTTTGCTTCAAGGAAAAGAAATAAGCTCATTTTTCTACCAAAAAGGAAAGAAAAGATAAACGCATCAGCTGAAGAAGCTGTTCCCCAAGAGAGAAGCAAGAAGTCTTGCTAGGATGAAAATTATTTCGAAGCCTATTTAAACCATCATCATCCCTTTTTAAAAAATCTCACTCCCCTTGTCTGTTCACTTTTCTGGACACATCCTTCCTCGTCCCAATCTCAGCATCATTCTGTGTTGCTTCCCATCCTCCAGGCTCACACACCATTGGGGATAATGAATTTAATTTGAGCAATG
The DNA here is from genome assembly GCF_949774975.1 of Lagenorhynchus albirostris. Classification (NCBI taxonomy): domain Eukaryota; kingdom Metazoa; phylum Chordata; class Mammalia; order Artiodactyla; family Delphinidae; genus Lagenorhynchus; species Lagenorhynchus albirostris. The sequence continues at coordinate 133,886,369 of NC_083097.1, forward strand.
GTTTTCACTGAAAAAAATCAGTGCATTCCAACATGCCACACAAGTGAAGTTCAGACAAAAACAAGTGACTCCTTAATTTGGATTTAAAGCTCAGGATCAGTCTCCAAATAAAAATGACCAGTGGTCATCATGCCCACAGAGCACTGACAATAATCTCATGAGCTCCAAATTATTCCACTTTATATTATGGGCGATCCAATAAGTCTGTGTGTTCTAGTTCATAAAAATATAAGAAAAAATTTATCATCTTAAAATCATAATGCAAAATAGAGTCTGACATGTTATTAAGCACTATTTCTCATGATATCATAAGGATGCTGATGGAATATGAAACTAAAGCAATATTGTTGATGAACAATGACATAATTGAGATTTCTGAGGGTGCTTTGCAGCTCATAGGTCACACTCCCTTGCCGTCCCCTCCCAACAAGTCACTCTTAAACAGCTTCAGTTTAAACCAGAAACACTGGAAACAAAACTCCAAAGAAGCTTTTATCACAAAAATTGGTTGATCATTTAGTAAAATGGGACAAGAACTTAGAAATTATCTAGTCCAGATATTGTTAATCTAGAGTCAATGGATGGTCTACATACAGATCTTGAATATCTGAACGTTGTATCCAAAGTTTTATCCATACTTTTTTTCTGTAGAATGGGTCCAGATTGTGGAAGGAATCAGTGAGTTGATTGCCCAGAATCCATTTTCCCCTATTTTTGATAACAGTCCTCCATGCTGCTTTTGAAAAACTTCCTTGTTCACACCCAAGAGTCCTTGTATTTCATCAGTATTAAGTTATTCCACACCTGGGCCCCAGCAGTGCCTGTAATCCAGGCCAGACCAGTCACGGCATCACTCCCCCAACTGTATGACTGCTTTAGAGATGAGCATGTGATCCAAGTCAAGCCAATCAGGCCCAGTCCAAGCTAGCTGGAGGACTTTTGCCCGAGTGGCTCAAAACAGAGATGGGCTCCATTCTTCTTAGAGCTGAACCTGGAAAAATGTGAGGCTGTGTGTCCTGGAAAATTCTATTCTTCGAGATGAAACCATAATAGAATAAAATCCACTAGTATCCCACCTAATAGAGATCACAGGACAAGGAGACTCTGCTAGGTGGGGAGGAGAGAATGTAGAGGAGTTCACATCATCTGATGCCCTCCAGGAAAGGAGGAGGAAAGTGGAGATGGAGATGTTGACAGAATGATGAAGCTGAGAAGGTAGCAAAAGGAAGGATCCCCCAAAAAAGTGTATGTGAAAGAGAGAATATTCTACTCTATTGAGCCCTGGTAACTTTCAGGCTGTACAATCTCAGTATGCTATGGCCCCTTCTCAACTCTCTGTCCAGACAGATAGATAGATAGACAGATAGATAGATCTCTCCAGGCAGGTAACAACAATGAGTGAACTAGGCTACATGTAACACCTCAGACAGTACCAGGAACTGTAGTAACTGAAGAGAGGATGTCTGGTCCACGTGGGGCAGCCTCACTCTTCTCCAGCTAACGGACTCCACGGGGGAACTTGGGGACAGTGTTGCCAGAGCTTCCCATTTCGAGAGAAGCTAGAAATACATATAAGTGTGAAGTCTGCCAATCTTCCAGACAATATAAGGGCCAGATATAACAGATCTGGGAGTGGAGTCCCAGTTTGCATCACTTGCTCTAAAGTGTAATAACCAAATTAGCAGCAGGTCATTTGTCTGTGAGGCTAGGGCAGGGCTTCTTTGGGCCCATTTTTTTAATTTAAAAAAGTAATTTAAAGAAAAGGAGCCCTGTGGTTCCACTAAATGGGACTCCTCTCATAATAAAAAAAAAAAGTAGTTTTTGTGTTTGAGGTAATGGCATGTTTTGTTTTGTTATTTTTGAGAATCCTTGTCACCTGAAATCCAGATGTACTCAAGCTTGATTTTTCCCCCAGACTTTTGGCAGCTGACATGTTGGGTGATGGGAAAAGTTAGGAAAAACATCTGCACCCAGAAGCACATTTACCAGCATGAGGCTGCCCACAGACATGAACACAGACACAGGGAAAACCGTCCACGCCCACCTGTTCAGAGCTGGATTTCCTAGGGCACTTAATTCAATCAGAAGCAGTAAGTTTTATTAGCATTTTACAACCAATTAACCATGCAGGAAACAAAACACCTGACTCGGTGCATTCCTCCTGGCTTCTGAAGAGCCTGTGGCCTGGAAAGCCAGCAGTTTGGAACAATGTCTAGCAGAAGATATTACCAACCCGGTACAAGCAAGTTTTCTCCCTTCTTACATTTAATGGGAGGACACATGAGTCTGGGCGGCCTCACTAGCATGGGAATCACTCGTGATTTCACCTAGATCCCCCATTTCACTCAGCAGGTGCCAGGCACTGGGCATTTACAGGGATCATTCCAATGAATCCTGACACTCCCAGACAGTTAGGTCCTATTAATGGCCCCATTTCACAGGTGAATATACTGAGGCCAGAGAGGTTGGTAAAAGAGCACAACATCTCATCCAGGCTGTAAGTAGCAGAACCAGGACCTGAGGCCAGGTTATAGTTCATAACAGAGAGCAAGACTACAGTGTAGGGCTCACTGTCTACCCTTGGACCAAGTTAAAAGTGAAACTATATGATAAGAGTGGGCTTCTGTTACTTCCAGGGATAAATCTCCTTAGATGAAAAACAGGTATTCAAACTTGTGCTAAGGTCTACTAGCAATAAGTTTTTGCTAAGTCAATAATAAAAAATAATGGTATACTTTTTAAACTATGCTTCACTTGAAAAATCATCTCTTTTCTAACTTTTCTTGAATTGCTCTTTAAAATAAACTCTTGAAAGATGTGCTAGGGGATGGGTAGAGTTGCCCCCATTTGATAGATTAGTCTCTTGAGGCTCAAAGAGGTCAAGTGGTATGGCCAAAGTCACTCAGTTGCTTAGTGGCAGTCTCTACTTCAACTCCAGCCTTGGGGTCTTCCTTTTACTTCCACAAACATGCCAAGCTCTTCCTCACTCTGGGCCCTGGAATGACCTGGCCCAGTTGTCTCTCATCCTTTAGATCTCCCTTAGACATCGCCTCCCCAGGGATGACTTTCCTGCATCCTACCTCTGTGGTTCCCTTCAGTCCCCATCACTGTCTTTTTTACCCAGAGCCTAGGATAGGGCTTGACATCGAGCACTAAAATATTTGGGAAATGAATGAACAAGTAAGTGAATGAATAAATGCCTGGGGGAATTCGCAATTTTCTGAGTCTCCTAATTTTTAATAGGGATAGATTGGGAGTTTGGGACTGACATGTACACACTACTATATTTAAAGCAGATAACCAACAAGGACCTACTGTACAGCACAGGGAACTCTAGTCAATATTCTGTAATAACCTAAATGGGAAAAGAATTTGAAAAAGAATAGCTATATGTATAACTGAATCACTTTGCTGTATGTCTGAAACTAACACAGCATTGTTAATCAACTATACTCCAATACAAAGTAAAAATTAAAAAAAATAATAGTGACTAAACAAAAGGATTTTCTCCCCATCCCTTCCAGTTAGAAACCCTTGGAGTGTGACACACAAAAATGAATCCTGCCCCAGAGATATTTAAGGGTCATCTGCTGAAAGGAGACCATGATGTGACCCCCACTCCCACCCCCAAATGCACACACTTGATCTTAAATGTCTTTCCCAGTTGACTCAAGGCTAGCTTCTTAATTCTGGTGGGAAGACCCACACAACATGGTGGAGATAAGAAAAATGGTGATAAATGAATAGTTTTCCTTACTAATGGAAAGCACAGCATCCTCAGAGCTAAGTAGAGAAGTTGCAGGTGGGTGCGAAAGGCTACAGTTGAGGTCCCTAATTCTCCCTGAGTTTTCATCTCCTTCTGGGGTGCTCCTCAGATGGCTACCATGTGTAACAAAGAGGCCCCTAACTGAAACCTGACAATCCCCCCACCCCAACTCAGGCTAGGAGCTGTGGAGGGCAGTGGGTCTGCTTGAACCCCGTATGTGTTCTCTCCCAACCAAACAGTCCACTTCCAGAACATTTCTCTGAACTCATAGAGTTTTGAGTTTTCTTTTTTTTTTAAAAAGATGGCTCTTCCCTTACAAAGACAGTGATGATGGTAAGTTGTTCTCAAAGGGAAAAGTCTGGGGAAATATGGGATTTCATGTATTCTTCCTTGAATTACAGGATCAAGTGTGCATGCACTCTCTACTGCGATGATTCTTAACCATGCCTCAGAATACCAATTTCCTTCTGATAATGGCTGATTTTTTTAAGGGGAAGAGAGCTCCAAAGTAGCCTAACTGAATATTTTACCAAATGTTGGGTTTTAGAAAAATAGTAGTGAGTAAAAGCATAGCTGATACTTATTGAGTACTTACTATGTGCCAGATACTGTGCTTAGTACATACTTCATTTATTTTTATATTTGATTGAAGTATAGTTGAATTTACAACGTGTTAATTTCTGCTGTACAGCAAAGTGATTCAGTTATACATATATATATATATTCTTTTCATGCTCTTTTCCATTATGGCTTATCACAGGATATTGAATACAGTTGCCTGTGCTATACAAGAGGACCTTATTGTTTATCCATCCTATATATAATAGTTGGCATTTGCTAATCCCACACTCCCAATCCTTCCCTCCCCCTTGGAAATCACAAGTCTGTTCGCTATGTCTGTGAGTCTGTTTCTATTTTGCAGATAAGTTCATTTGTGTCATATTTTAGATTCCACATGTAAGTGATATCATATGGTATTTGTCTTTCTCTTTCTGACTTACTTCGCTTTAGTACGATAATCTCTAGGTCCATCCATGTTGCTGCAAATGGCATTATTTCATTCTTTTTTATGGCTGAGTAATATTCCATTGTACATATATACCCCATCTTCTTTATCCATTCATCTGTTGATGGACATTTAAGTTGTTTCCATGTCTTGGCTATTGTGAATAGTGCTGCTATGAACATAGGGGAGTACACACTTTATTTTAATCCTCACAGCAACCTGACACTCCTCCATCCACCCACTCACCCTCCATCCTTGCCCCAACTCTCCAGGGAAGAAAACAGCTGAATGACAAAGAGATTAACTTGTCTACCAACAGACAACTCCTGGCAAGTATAGACAAGATTTGAACACAGGGGCTCACTAGGCAGCCTGTGCTCTAAGAGCTGGAACAGAGCTCTCCAGGCACATAGTTTCTCTGCGCTCCTGGAGGACACAGCAGTCAACATGCACTGACAGCTATTGTATTTCTCTCTGTCCATAGACACTATGTGCTAAAATCTGTGCAAATGCCTATCTGTTTTTGAAAATTTTTAAGCTTTCTTCTGTTGTTGAAGCACCCCTCTCCTTCGCGATCTGGACCAAACTTACCCCTGTAATCTTCCTCCGATTTTGCACCTTCAAGCTTATGTGGACCACTTCTCCTTCCATTCATCACTCTCTCTGCTTTGCTAACTCTGCACCTTTGCACATGCTATGGCTCCTCCTAGCACACTTCCTCTTTCCTTCTCCCATCCTTTCTCACCTGAGCAACTAGTCATCATCAGTCAAGATCAAGTTCAAACATTACATGTATTAGGACACTGCCCTGACCCTCCCAAAGCAATATCCCCAAACTCTCTCCTTTGTGCTCCCACCATAATTATAATGTTGCAAACAATCAAGTTTCATTTCTCTGCTGCCCTAACACAAGTTCCCACTCATTCACCATGACATCAATTTTTATAAGATTCAAGTCTTGAAGACTGAAATTTCACCAACATCCTAAGTATAATCTTTTTGGTGCTGTTAATCATTGAACTAGAATCCTGCACTGGGCTATTTATACTCTGAATTGCTCACATTGCTTCCCTTAGGAACTAAACATAAAAGCAAGTACAAGTGCTTTGTGTCTCAAGTAAGACAGTCCATTCACCAACAGTCTCGGGTCGGTGTTGGGTAGTGGTTTTCTATACTAAACACAGAGAGTAAAGAAAAAAATCCATTTAACTCTGATTTCTTGCTTTTTGCTAGAAAGCTTTATAAGTCGCTGCTTGGTCTCACCTAGCAGAAGGGTCACTGCTTCAGCTGGGATTGTGACAAGCCTCTCCAGAATTAGAGTACTTTATTATCATGTTAGTACTGGAAAAAGTCACATAATTAACAGAATTTATCTTCATTTACTCTTTAAAACACTAATATTCAATTTCTCTGGCTCTGTTTAATTACTTTCCTTAACACAACTTCTTTTTCCAAGTTGACCTTTCCTGGGCTTATCTACAGAAATGTGTTAAAACTTTCCCTCTACTCCATTTAAACTGCTAGACTTCATTCATTTGAATAAGCATAAAAAGTGCACCAGGGTCTGTCATAGTTCACACGATGCCTTTGAATTAGCAGCCATAACGGTGTCATACTTGTGTGGAGATCCTCTGTTCAGAGTAAGTGATGACAGCCACCAGAATTACTGTTAATTGTAATATGACACTCGCATTATACTCAGTGCTTTCTAGTGGTAAACTAGCATTAGTTCAGGTGCCTAAGACATTCAGAAGCTGAGACACCACAATTCTTTAAAGAGCACAGCAGACCTGCCTGTCACATGCCGCCTTCTTCAAGACCTGTTGGCTCAAGAGAATGAAGAGGATGGGAAGAACACACACACACACACACACACACACACACACACACACACACACGCATCAACATAAAGTCACCATTAGATAACAAAGTCATCATCAAATAACAAATCTGCAAGACACTGAGCTTGCTCTTTCTCTCTCCTGATTTTGTTCTTTTATGCAGCAAAGTAGTAGAGAAATCAAGGTTTAAATGACACTTAGTAGAGGCTGAACTCCTGCTCCCCTTTTTCTGAAACACAGATAAAAAATTGTGCCTCTGTATTTCATACTGAGATGGTCTACAGCCTTGTCAGGAAGATGGGGGCTCAGAGCGAAGGAGAGGATCTTTGCTTTGAACAGATCTTTCGGTGTTACGGTAGTTGGTTCACTTCTAATGGAAGGTAACCCCTTCCTGATGAGGTCAGAGTGGGGCTGGGTGAGTGATGGGAGACAATGGATAAAATGGACAGTTGTCCTGGTTCCTGGGACAGTGAGTTCCAGGCATAGAGAATACAGACAGACTTCTGCCTGGGACACATCGGTAACTTGGGACGTCCACAGCAATCATCTTCCTCTTGTTTGTTTATCAAGGGAAGAATCAGCCCCAATTCATTTTCCCTATAAGACACCCATCTTGGATGGAATGTGAAGAAATAGCAGATGAGAGGTCTTCCTCATCTGCCTTCCATTTTAGCCAAGTGACACGCGGGAAACTATAGTGGTCTTTATCCCAAAGTAGAATAACCTTGTGAGCCCACAAACATGATACAACCATGTTCGCTGGGAAATAAAAGAGTACTCTCCAACCTCCAAGCTTTAGCTCCGTTGTTCCTCTGATCTGTAATGTCTTTCTCTCCCTCTTCAAGTCCCACCATCCTTCCAGGTCTTGTTAAGATTCTTCCCCTTCCAATAAGACTGCCCAGATTCTCCCAATTTGGAGTTAATGTCTCACTTCACCATACACCTAAGGCATCCAACAAGTGTCTTTCTCAGGGCTCTTCCCAAGGTCATTTTATATTTAGGTTATCTATGCATGAATCTGATTGGTTCACTTGGCTGTGAACATCCAGGAGGGTTATGAGTGTTGAGACTTTGCCTAACCTCAGTGACCACGTTTGGGGCCATGTCTGGCTGAAACAAATTCAGCCAAAGCTGCCCTTCACTTAACCTTTGGTCAAGCGTCTCAACGTTCCCGGAAAGGTTGTTATTTCCCACCTGCAAGCCTCTGCACATACTGTTCCCATTGCATGGAATTCAGTCTACTGAAAGGAAATCAAATCCATCCTTCAAGGCCACTGCCAGAGACTCCTTAATCACATTGGCCCAAATAGCACTAAGTTACCACAGCCTTTGTTTATACCACACTGGTCCCTTAGCTTATCTGCATTTACATTTTTTATCTACCCAACTAGATCATAAGCATCTAAGCGGAGGGATCATGTTTTATACAATCCCTTATCCTCCACAGTGCTCAGTAGAATCCTGTTTGTGCATCACAAACATCCACTGTACAGTGAGTGAACAGACATTGATTGAATATTTACTTCAGGATCCCCATAGAAATAATACAAGTATTGATAAATAAACTACTACAGTACTGGCAATAATACTTCTACTTCTGCTACTACCATGATAATACTGTGATGACTATTATCTGTGTTCTTATTAGAATTACTATTATTTGAGTGCTTACTATGTGCAAGGTAATTTGCTGAGCACGTTACTAATATTATCTCATTTAATTCCCACAACAACCCTAAGGTAGCAACTATTAAGGTAGATGGTATTAATAGTCCATTTGTCTGAGGTCAGAAATATAGTAAGTGAGAGAGCCTGGGTTCAAATCCAGGTCTGGCTAAGGTCAAAAATCATGTTCTTGCTTACTACACAATTTGTATCCAGCTTATCACTATTTGGAGGGTACTCAGGATGCTTGTGAAGGGTACTTTTACTCCGCCTGCCTACTAACCCTGGCTCTCAGGTATAGGAATGAGGATCTGGAGTATAAAAGTGGTCCCATTCAGAGTTTGGAGACAAGGTGCCATCATGTGGAAGGTGGTAGCCACCGGCAATGGACTTGGGCGCCATCTTTGCATGGTTCTCTTTGGTGCAACTGTGTACTTTTTGGTTTTTAGAAGGACAAGAAAGCCCTCTCAGCCTCACTGCCATACTTTCCTCAGTCCACGTGGTCAACCTGAACTTTAAAAGGGCTATTGCTTAATGCTCTGCAAGACAGACGTGTGACATTTATGACCACTCAGACTCACCTGTTACTGCTCCCCTTCAGCCCTAGCCCACGGAGCATCTTCTGTCTCAGGGAATAAACACCTTGGCCTCAGAACCCCGGCATTGCCATCATTACATCTACCTCCAACGCCCCGCACACAGGCAAACTCGGGGCCTCTCACCCTCAGCTGTTCCACCATGTCAGTATCACAGGCAGCGGGACACGCATTCCAGAGCCGGGTGGATTAACCTCCAAGATGACACTCAGTTTTAGCTTTAGCCTCCCTAAATCCTCAACAAAAACTTTAACAGCCAGCTCTGATTTAGGACCTTAACTGTAAATCTCCTCTCTTCTCATGCACTCACTAAAGGGATGAGTAGAATCAATTCAGACCTTTCCTAGTCACTTGTCTCTTATGTTTCCTGAAGGATTCAAGGTAGCAGGTAAGAACTTTCATCATCGTGAACCTCGGTTAAAGGCAAGCCAAAAAAGAAACAAGAAAAAAAGAAACTGGAGGGTGTAGAGAAACATTATTAATGCCTTCTTTTACACGGTAAGCACAGAATATGAAACATGGGTGGGATTTTCTGAAAATATGTGAAGCAACATCATTCATTTACAGAAAGCAAGCCAACCTGCTGGAATGTTAAAAACAGCAGTAACCGAATTTAGAGTCAATTCTTAGAGCCTTGTTGATTGGTGACTGAGCCCTGGCGTGAGAACAGATCTCCTTTTCACTCAAGTGAGGATCTGCGGGGGTATTTTCAAAAGTAAATAAATGGCCACAAAGAACAAAAAAGATCAGTAAAAAACTGAGTCTCTCAAGAACATCCCTGACAAAATAAACCCCATGTTTATGTATACTCCCTCAATTGGCCTGAGTCAGAAATCTCCTCTGCAACTTAAAACCAACTGCACAGGAGTAGGGAGAAATGTCTGGAATTAGCTTAGTCAAATGCTGCCTTAAATAAATGCTGCTCTGGTGCTTAACAAGATGCTAGGGCCAAAGCAGTTTTAGTTTGACCTTAGAAATTCCCACTGTCTTGCCATCATGCATCGCACTATCTTTTATTTTTTGTTTTGGTTAGATGGCATCTGAAATGTAGATTCCTCTTAAAAATTCCAGTTTAATATATTTTAAAATAGTATCTAGCTTTTTCCTGATTATAAAAATTGAGTTATTGCTAAGAAAAAAAGTTTAAATACTCAAAATAATAAATTAAAACCACCTCTATCTCATCTTCTCCCAATCTTTTCATGGATATACAACTTTTACAATGCTATATAGATTTTATATCCTTTTCTGGTGTCAAATAATCTTCAAAATGTGATTTTTTTCACTCTATAATATTTCATCATATATAGCAGATATTCAACAAATCTCCTATTATTTGATTACTCTCAAGTTTTTGCTATTATAAATATACTTTGGTAAACATCCTTGTACATAAAATTTTGCCCACATATTTGAATATTTGCTTATAGTTTCCTAGGACAAGAACTGCCAAGTCAAAGTGGCATATTGTTTGGAAGCAAGTATAAAGTGGTTTCATTTGACAACGTTGACATGAGTCAAGGTAAATCGAGATTCAGCCAAACCAGGTTGGAGAAACTCTAAACAGTGGCCCTTGCTGTGCCCAGTGGCCCAGAAGTCTCCAGGCATCCATGTTTATAACAAACTAACTAACTAAACACAGTGAATATATTGCATATCCACAGGTCCAACCTGTTTCACCCGCAGGCATAGAACGTGTGGATACCCAGGACAACATAGTCAACATCTGGAGTTATAATTAACCACAAATGGAGGAGGCAGAAGAGAAGCTCTCTATCTGCCACCAGTGCTCATGCTGGTCTCACTGAGCCTGCCGCAGGGCTGAGAAAAGGATTCAACTAGAGCAAAGCAAGTCACATACTGAACATGGTCAGCATTTCCACCAGGCCCATGCTCCCACGATGATGCCATATCAAGAGTAGGGTGAGAGAAAGCCCATGTTAAAAGATCTCTGCTTAAAAACTGAATGGAGTCATAAGCCCTGGGAGAAATTGCATCCTTTGTAGAGTAGGCATCCTATTGTGAATTAAGGCTTTTGGAAAAAGTCAAAGCAAGCGACCTACAATATGGTTATCATTTTCTTAAAATCATACCTGGAAACTGTTCAACAAGACCATCCCATCAGGAACAGCAGTCATTTGTTAGACTAACGTTCTCCAACAAGTGACTTTCTCCAAGACCCTGCCTCTGATTTCTGGAGCTATCTTGTTTATCTGAGACATCAGCCTCAAATATAGCTGATATTATGATGCCTCCTCACTGTCTCATGGAACAAAAGCTACAATGTATGACCTGGCCTCCAGCAACGTGGTCAGCTCCATCTCATCCCTTGTCCCTTATGTTTCCCTATGCTACAAAACCCTCTGAGCTCTCTCAGGCCTCCTTAAATGCTCTTTCTTCCTCCTGACATGGACCTCCCACCCCTTCCAGCCCACTCCTGATCTAGAAGAATCCTTTGTAGCTCAAGAATTACCACAAACGCTACCTCTCTGTCTGAGAAGCCTTCCCAAGTTCCTCCAGGCAGATATGCAATCTCCCACCGCGGGGCTCCCCTGGCACATTCCTCCAGAACCATGTCTATCACATGACTCTGTGACTCTCTACTTACTTGCTGCCCTCCCGAACTACACAGTAAATATCCTGGAAGATAAGAATCATGTTTTTTCACCTCTGTATCCTCAGAACCTGGGATAGGGTTTATAAATAGCTGCTTAATTCTGAAAGAACAACAAGCATGTAGGTAGCATGATAAGATAATGGAGGTAGCATGATAAAATGCTACCTACCCCTGAGAAAGAACTAAGACCAGAGTAAATGAGCTGAGGACACCAGAACATTCTAGCTGTGACCTGTGTGTACAGAGCATCTTGACTTATTGTAAAGAACCATATGCTGGAATGTTTGCAAAATCAAATTGTACTAATGGAAAACATCCATAGTTTCATACTATGTGGCAATAATCTTAATATTCATGAAATGGGGAATGTCATCTGTAATAAACATCAATTCTGTAAAGTGTCGTTGGTATAATCCAAACTTTTTCTTTGGTGCATTCTAAACATATTTTACATAAGTGATGCCAAAATGTCATGCTGATACTCGTGAACCTGAAGTTCACTGGCAGTAAATGTAGAGAATTCCCACAGAGTTACTGAGGGAGCAAATTAAACCCATTAACTTGGGGGTTATCTTAGATATGAAGAGAGTACTGGTTATAAACCAACCAAGAGCTGATACTGAGGTCTTATAAAATCTCAAACACTCTCTTGTCTTTCTGATAAGGCAAAGAAACAAGGGGAACTACTGTAACACTGAGATGCTCACAGGCTGCAAGAATGAGCGAGAAATATAGGCGTTATCTAGTACAGCTTCCAGCCCAAAGAAGGAATCCCTTCTCCAATGTCCCAGCCAAATGATGCTCTGGCAGTTCTATGGCTGTCCTGGGAGCTGGAGACGGACTGCAGAGAGGGGAAGGCTCCCTCCCCTCATGGATTTGACATTCTAGCGTGGAAGAGAGACAAAAAGCAAGTTATTTAAAAAACCCACAAGTAAACAAGATAATGTCAGTTACCGATTAGAGCTATTGGAAGAGACAAGATGAGAAGTGATTGCTGGTAGAAAGGGGGAACTTTAAAAGGTGGTCAGGGAAGGTTTCAGAAATGATATTTTGGCTGAGACCTGAAGGATAAGGATAAGCCATGCCAAATTCTAGGTGAAGAGCATTCTTGCAAGTGCAAAGGCCACTGAAGAATAGTAAACGAGGAAGAAAGTGATAAGAAATGTCCCAGAGGGAGCAAGATCTTTCAAGCTGTGACAGAAAGCACCCATTAGGGGGAGGCTGGCCTTGGCATCCATGCTGGACAGCTCTGTGAAGAGGCCCCCTCTTCCTGAGAACTGAATTCTCCTGTCATTCACCTTCAGGAATTTCAGTTGTAGCTTGGACCCAGAGAACAACACCCAACTTTCTTCCTCAGGATAATCCTTAAATAATTTCACCTGGCCGCTCTATCATCCCAGGCCTCTTTTCCAAATAAACAAACCTGATTCTTCTACCAACTTAGGACAAGACTCCAAATGCTTCACCATCCTGTTCATCCTTTTCCAAATACTCTCTCATTAGACGACATCCCTCCTGAATTATGCCATCAGAACTGAGCAGGCCCCCAAAATGTTAGGGCCAGTGAGCAGGTTGGCTAAGATACGAAGTCAGACAAACTAGGTTCCAATCTAGTTTGAGCCCACTACCACTTAAAAGCTGTGTGACTCTGAGCAAATCATTTGAGCAAATCTAGTAGAGCCTACTACCACTTATCAGCTGTGCGACTCTGAGCAAATCATTTAACCTCTCTAAGCCCCTGTCTTCTCATGCATGAAATGGGAATTAATGTACCTACCTGGGAGGATTATTGTGAGGATTAAATAAGATTATATATATATATATATATATATGTAAAGTCCAAAGGGCCATAAACGGCATGCAGCAAATGTTCAATAAAGTTTACTATTACTATTATTACTTATTATTATGGGACCTCAGTCATTCTCCATCTTGGTCTAAAATCTGTATTTGTTCAAATGCAAGTTAAATATACATTTGTGGTGTTTTTGCTTTGTTTTGTTGTGTTTGCATTAGGGATCCAGGGAATCGGCTGGGGGTTAGGAGCCATGTGAATGTAGACTGGACCTTTTCCCCCTACGTCTTTTGCATATAATACAATAGCCCTAATCTGATCACAGTAACAAAGAAAGATCCATAAAGCGCTAAACCATGAAATTGGGATGTTTCTAGATCCCAGTTACTGTAGGAAATATAACCCTGCCCATATGACTCAGATCACGCTGCATATACTGAACAGTGTTTGGGGATCACCTTCTCGGGACTAGAGAAAAGTCTCATCCATCTTTTCAGCCTTCATCAGAGCCCACACATCAGTCCTCAATAGATACTGCTAAGTGTGAAGGAAGGGGGAAGTCAATTAAAGGTCTACGTAGACTCAAAGGATCACATTTGCTCTCAAAGCTCTCGAAGGAACCCAAATGAAACATATCATCAGCACAGAAACGGAGGCTCAGAAAGGTGAAGGGACTGGCCTAGAGCCACACAGCCATCTTGGCTCAACAATGGGACTCTTAATTAATCTCTTCCCAGAAAACCATCCTGAGCAAACCAGTCACAGACCTGAATCCTGGACAGGTCCTCTGTCCTCCTTCAAAGCCTTCCAGCAGAAATGTCCTATGAGGCAGAGAGAGTTGGGTTTCCCCATTTCCATGGTGTGTATCCCTAGCTCATCTGAACTCAGAGTTCCTTAGGGAGTAGAAACTCAAGGCTGGCATCCTCCAAAGCTGCACATCTCTCTCACCTAAGGAACATCATCAGTTTTCTCTTGTCACAACGCTTCCAGCCTAATATTTGACAGCTCCGATAGGGTGCTGTCCAAACATTTATTAAAACATTTTAAATGATGAATATATCCAATTATTACTATTAATGCAGCTAATACTGACTAATGAGGGGGAAACGCAGGAGCTGGTGTCCCGCAATTCATTACCCCTGCCTTGTCAACAATTCAAAGCCCGAAACCTAATCATCCATACCGGGCCCTGTTATATTTCACACGTCACTTTTAATAAGTCAGTGCCTATAAATTAATGTAACATGTCGGCGTTTATGAGTGCGGCTTTGTCGCAGTTAACAAATGATGTTCTGGGCCAGTCTACAACAGCTAGGCAGTGACGAATGATGGAAGATGATTTCTTTCCAAACTATAAACTATACACTGGGGACACCAGTAATACATATATATATATATATATATATATATATAGCTACATATTACATACATCTAAACACACACAGACATACCCACACAAACTAACAAGGCACACAGACACACACACAAGCACAAATGTGGAATAAATGTGATGCATAATTTGTGGTGAGGAGCTGAGTTATAAGCCCTGTTCTTTCTTCTTCAAATATTAAACATGCAGCACTGGGAACCATGACAGTCCCATAAATGTGGTCAATGTCAACTTCAAATTTGTTGTAAGTTCTGGTCTATCAGTCCTGGCCAGGTTTCAAGACAACCTGACATCCTAACTAATAATGAAACCCCAGTGGTGTTGATGAAAAGGGGAGGGTCGATGTGATGCCAAAAATACCAACAGTTAGAGGAAGGGTCTGCATTTTTATGGCAAAACTGATGGTCATTTGGTGTTTGGGTGGGGGAAGGTACTTATTTGCTTCTAAACAGACCTGAATAATTTATAATCGCCTTCTAAGCCATGACTTCATATTTCACAAAATCGTTAGTATATAATTTGGGTGTACCTTGACCTTCATATTTGTCATCTAATTCAAGATTCAAGAAGAGAGACAATGTTTCTTTAACTGGTGTCCCTTTTTCATTACTTTGCCCATGTCCAAGGCAGCTCTGGCAATGAGGGAAGAGCCGGATCCTCATACACGTGGATTGAGCGCTATACACAATGATAAAAGTCCGGGGCAAAGAAGACCAGGGGTTTCCGTGGGAGTCAGTCTACATTCAAGACTGCAGCTTTGAGAGCTGAGTCCTTCGTGTAGACGACATCTCTCTCCACCTGCCTTGATTTTGGAAAAACGTTAACTCTCCATTTTTTGACGAATACTACAACTTGCATACGGTTAGATTTTTTTATTTTTTTCTTTCTCCATGACATCCTATCTAAACCTCAGAAACTAATTGTCATAATAGACATTAAAATGAACAAAACTGGAAAAATTATGTACTTGCATAGTTTGGAATGGATCCTACAGGGTCCTCATTATGCCCCCTCTTTGACATGTTTCCAAACCATCATCTCTCAGAACCCATTTCCACTTATTTTTTTCTACTTGCTTACAAGATTCAGAAGATACCATTATACCTGACTATACAAAGCCTCCGAAAACTTTTTTATTTTAATTTCCCCCTGAAGGCACAGTTATATGCGTACATTTATATCTGGGAATTCTCTATGTGGTTTTTGTCCCAAGGATTTAGCTCAAATACAGTGGCCAACATTTACAGTATAGTTGTTCAAGAAGTAAGTAAACAACAACGACAACAAAAAAGGCTTCCGTAAATGTTTTGCCATATTCCCCCATTCCACCATTAAATTAATAGTAATAAATAAGAGCTTTAACTTGAATGTCTAGACAAAGATTCATATTTTATCAACTCAGAGTTTATAAAGACTTTAATTTTGGGTGTGGCTGAGAGTTTAGTCCTTCTCATCTGGATCCAAGAAACATTAGAGAGTTACACATGATGCTTTTTTTTTTTTCTTAAAAATATCACTCAGAAATGTAAAGGAAACTAAGATAAGCACAGCAAAAATGTCCTCATTACATGTTTATTACAAAAGAGAGCTGCACTTGGTCTGCTGGGGACCACATTGGCCAATTTGTTTCCTTGGGGTCTGGGACTGTCTAGTTCAAGTGTTAACACCCTTCACACACCCTAAACGAGTGGAGAGAAACTGACAGTGATGCAAGGGCATTGCTCTTTTGTTATTTTTAAATTGGGCAACGTCTGGTGCTCAAGAAAATGGTTTCAAAGTACGGTCTGGGGTCACATACAACACAGCCAACTGGAAGGACTAGTGCACAAAGTTGTGTGATGACTTGGTGTCCCCAGTTTCCTGATGTTTGCACAACTTTTGGGCAGTAAAGATGGTAACAATGCTGCACAGCAGACAAGAGCCATGGCAATACCCTGTTGGGGGCAAGGGGTAGGGATGGCATAAGCAAAGCTGGAGACGTTTGCAACATGTGTGGTGTTGAAAGCATTCACTTGTAACCTACTCTTGAAAAGATTCAAAATAACTTCATAAAACCAACTCAAAGTGACCAAAAGAGGTTTTATGTTCCCTCGACAAAGAGAGTTGGGGAAAGAAAAGAAGGATGATGTGTACTCTTCCTTGGGAAGCCAAAAGAGTGAGGCATTCAACTATTTCTCCTTCCAGGGCTGGTGTCTTCTGGGGTATGTCAGAATGAAAAGGCACTTGGGTGTTTGGGTGTGTGTAGGCGTAAAAATGAGGCAGAAGTAGAAGACACTAGAATTTTAGGCACTGTGTGGAAAGAAATGCAGAACGCCGTCTGCTCTGGCCGCTCTATAAAGATATCAACCCAGGAGGAGACAGCTGAAAAGCGCTTTTCCCAGCAGAGGTCTTCACAAGGGGCAGCAAAATCCCACAGGGAATAGGGACAATTTGCATAACAATATGCTGTTGCTTATCTGGGGACCCAAGGGATCGGATCCTCATAGAGAAAAATTCACAGTTCTGAGTCCAGCCCATTGTAGAGACGGACATTGGTGTTCAGTTTGTGGGGGCAGAGGAGGGAGGACCCCCCCTTCAACATTACTTTGTCACAGGAAATCAATGAGACCCTCATGTTTCCTCTTCTCCAAAGCATTTGTTTTTCTATATTGGTGGTGGGTGGTGTCCTTTTTCTTTTTCCAGCTTTGGTACAGGTCCTCATAGGCACCTCCCATACTCCCTCCTCCTCCTAACTTTTGTTGTTTGTTTTGTTTTTATCTTTGGGGACCCACCTAACTCCAAAGTTTCCCCATTCCCTTTTTCTTCACTATCCTGCCTTTTCATCCAGGCCAGTGACTTGGACTGGTGCATAAGAATTCAGTTCTCCATCTTGTGAACTTGGGAAGATTATTTTTATTCTTTCATGAAGATGAGTGGAGGGTCCATTCTCTGCTGCTCTAGGGGACACCAGTTTGCTTGCCATTCTTTTGAATTTGAAAGAGGCATGTTTCCAGGTGATACTTATTCCTGCTGTCTTGTTTTGGGAACCAGGTAGGGAGGCTGTTGAAGAAAGCCAAGAAAATCCAGAGAATGCAAAACTCTAATTCCACAAAATGCCAAATACTCATAAAGAGCAGGATTTCATGCTCCAAAGCTGCTACTGTTTATCAACAAGCAGTCCATCCGGTGTCAAAGTTTTTTTGCCAAAGCACCTTGGCAATGGCTAGATATAGAGGGCCTGAAAGAGAAAAGCACATGTCTTCCACTCCAACTAAAGATGAAGTAGGGGCTTCCCTGGTGGTGCAGTGGTTGAGAATCCACCTGCCAATGCAGGGGACACGGGTTAGAGCCCTGGTCCGGGAAGATCCCACATGCCGCGGAGCATCTAAGCCCATGCACCACAACTACTGAGCCCGTGCGCCATAACTACTGAAGCCCGCATGCCTAGAGCCCGTGCTCCGCAACGAGAGAAGTCACCGCAATGCGAAGCCCGCGCACCACAACGAAGAGTAGTCCCTGCTCGCCGCAACTAGAGAAAGCCCGCGCGCAGCAGCAAAGACCCAACACAGCCAAAAATAAATTAAAAATAAAATAAATAAATTTTAAAAATAAATGAATAAAATAAAGATGAAGTAACATTTAGCCATAGTACTAGAAATATGGTGTTCAGAACCCAGGTGATATGAAGATTCTGCTCGACTCTCCAAAGTGCTCAGTACACCTGGAGTCCCACATCATTTCTGGATGTCATAATTTAAGATATAGACAAAGAGAAAAGTTTAACAATGAGAAGCAATAAAATTTCATTTAGTACCTACTATAGACCCTGGATGATGGTAGATATTTTCAAATATTATTACCATTTTAATTATGAGAAATCTGAGGCTTAACCACAGAGTCATGACCCCAGAGCAAGGTAAGTAGCTCATCCGGAATCTGAACTGACATCTGATTGACCTAATAATGGTCTAGCTCTTTGCACTCATGTATGTTTAGCATAGAGTGGTCAAGAGGTCAGAGGACTCAATTCAATGTCACAGGGAGAAAATGTGAAAGATATTAGTCTAAAAAGAGAGAAGCGTTAACATTAAATTTCAAAAGTCTATTTTTCTTTATAAAGGTAATATAAGCTCGTTAATGCAAATTAAAAAATACTTGAAAAATAATAAAAATCACCCAAAGGCAAATAAATAAATAAATAAATGAAAGAGAGAAGCCTTGATGAGACAAGAAAGCTGTTTCTAAATATGTGAACCATTTGCTCTGTGGCCGAAGCAGCAGATCTATTCTTTAAAAGCCCATGAGACAGAACAAGGACCAAAGAGCGAACATTTCATCAAGCAGATGTCTCTTCGACAGAAGGAAAGAATGCTCTAAGGGTGAGATGGGCTGCCTTATGAGATGGTGTGTTCCCCATCACTGTACATGTTCAAGAAAAGACCAGACGCCACTTGGCAGAAATACCAGGGAAGTGAGGGGCTCATCGAGCTGGTCATTCATTTCACTTCAAGTCATATGAGTCTAAGACCAGCAGAAGCTTGGAGAGTTTTAACCTGTGACATGCAGATGGCTGCTGAAAACAGATTAAGATATCAGAGTCAAATATCAGACTTTGAAAGAACAAAGTTCTACAATTCTTCACGATCTTCTTCCCCTTTTTGATTAAATAATGTTCTAGATATACTTTGACTATCTTGGAAAAATGCCATTCAACTGCATTAACACAACTGTTGCTAACAGATATATTTACATAACAGAACAGAATATACAGAACAATCAGAAGAGGGAGGAAGTAGCAAGAGAGTCCTTCCTACATGTGCTCACATGTATATGGAGGCAAAAATTAAAAGTGTTCAACAAGCAGTCTTGTTTAAGTTATGACAAATGATGTTCTGGCTTCCTAAGGGGGCCAAGGATCTGAATTCCATCACCATAGATGTGAACAGTGAATGATGGAACCATAAAAAATTAGAACAGATTGCTTGGTGGACTTACTGAATGACACATGGTTCACTGGCAGCAGAGTTGGGGTCACAACCTTCCTCAGACCTGGCCTTGAGGTACAGGACATTTTTCTACAACAATGCACCAAATTCATCCTTTTAAAACTGAACTCCAGAGGGAGGAGATATGAGGATATATGTATACATATAGCTGATTCACTTTGTTATAAAGCAGAAACTAACATACCACTGTAAAGCAATTATACTCCAATAAAGATGTTAAAAATTAAAATTGAAAGAAAACACAAAAACGGAACTTCAAGGAATCACAAGGCCCGAGCTTGGAATAGTCAGAACCAATGGGATAAAATCCTAAAAGAAGAAAGACAGTTACCAGAGCAGGTGCAGAGGTGCTTCGTGGAATTGCAGCCGTGGCTTTCCAAAACACAAAACCTTGGCTGAGAAAATTTTAAAAATGCTTCACCACTCAATTCTGTTGCCAAAACACTAACCAGTAG